>NC_134361.1:34326961-34626961 GCF_048569485.1 Anomaloglossus baeobatrachus
AAACCGATGAATGTCCAGAATCCGCAAAGTCCAATGGAATCCAAAGTGACTTTAAAACATTTATTCAAGCACTAAAAATTGTTTATAAAAAACATGAAGATCATGTCTATGCGTTTCAGGTTCTAGTAGCTCGAAACGCATTGAAATAAGCTATAATTGTTTTTGTAAAAGCAATTTTTAAGTGCTGGAATAAACATGATCTTTTAACTACTTTTACTTTGGCTTCCATTGGATTTTGCGGATGCTGGACATTCATCTATTCATCTTCCTAAGGGGGCGGGTCGTGCGGAGTCACAGCGACGTCACACGGCAGGCGGCCAATAGAAGCGGAGGGGCGGAGATGAGCGGGACGTAAACATCCCGCCCACCTCCTTCTTCCGCATAGCCGGTGGAGGCAGGTAAGGAGATGTTCCTCGCTCCTGCGGCTTCATACACAGCGATGTGTGCTGCCGCAGGAACGAGGAACAACATCGGATCTCCTATTGGTGCGACATTATGAAAATGTCCGACGCTACACAGATCACCGATTTACGACGCTTTTGCGATCGTTTATCTAGGCTTTACACGTTGCGACGTCGTTACCGGCGCCGGATGTGCGTCACTTTCGATTTGACCCCGACAATATCGCAGTAGCAATGCCGCAGCGTGAAAAGTACCCCTTAGGCTGGAGCTACAAACCAGCTATACACAGCAAGATCTAGTGCTCTGGTGTTGCGGCAAGAAGCCGCTCCTGTAAGAACCAAGTTGTAAGACATCCGGAACGGATGGACTTCTTGCAACTTGTGTGCATTCACTATGTCGATGCTACATAAAGAACCCGTACACGTCAAGGATCGCAGCCAACGTGGCCAGTAGCCCCAGCCTTACGCAGACGCTGCTTCACATCTGAACACTTCTCTTCCTCCCTCCACAGAAGGAAAATCATCGTAGAGGCTCCACAATCTGATAACAGCAACACAAACTTGTACATCCATGAATGTTAACCTTCCAATGGACAGGACAATAACCCCCATCAGCTGGATCCAGGACTACTCATACAGGATCCTCCGCACCCAACGACCCGGGAGCCGTAAGACGCCATCTCCACCCCGGTAAAGGACTGGTCTGTGTATTGTGTATAAGCTTCGTGTCTGGACGCTGCGGATTGTGGGAGATTCTCAACGTCTCCGCAGTGAAATGGTTTTTATGCACTTTTAATAAAAGATTATTGTACTTTTTGTTTGTACTTGACTAAAAATTTCAGCCACTTCTCATCTGAGGCCGACAGTGAAGAGGAGCCATATTATTGGGGCGAGGGCTTTGGCCTTATAAGAGGGGAAATCATTATATCATATTGTCATGTACATAGGGAATTAGAAACCCTTTTAAACCTGACCCCTCGGCAAATCTAATATGTCTGCCCCCATATAATTTGGGAGAATCTCTTCTTAGAACTTTACATTCTGTCATTCCTCTATTATTCCTCCTGGAAATCCGTATCTATATTGCCAAATGGATGTTACCATTACCCTTGTTAATATGTCGTGTCACAAAACGGTCTGGCACTGATTGGACACGAACTTATACCGAAAAGTCATTCCTGCTTGTATCACGGTAGGTAATTGTATTAAAGGAGGGTACTCCCATCTCATAAACCAATGTCATCACTTTAATTCCCCAAGAAATCACTGCTTTATTATTCCGGACCTTTCAATCTTTCTCTGCACAGAAGCTCCCTGACTACCTGCTCTTCAGAAGAAATTCATACCCATCCCATTCAAGTGAATGGGGTCTTCCTGTGGTTCCCTCCACAACCTGGTGACCGTAAGTGGCGCTGTGTACGGAAAATCAGTAAAGGCATTATATCTGAATTATTATGCCAACCCCTGCCATAAATGGATATTGTCCGATGGTGTTTGTAGCTCTTTTACAATGTAGCATTTATTAAAAATTTGCAGCTGTTTTTGAGATATTAACACTTTTCTTTTGTTTACGGCTCGTTGCTTTGGAGACCGTCCACCGCAGTTGTCTAGCTTGTAAGCGCTGTGCTGAAGTTGGCCGGGATTAGGGGATAACCACATTCTCCAGCGATCCTGGCGAGCAACTAAACGGAGCTTGTAAGCACTGTGCATGTTTGGCCACACCTGAGTGGTGGTCGGTCACCTAGGCAACGATTACATACAAAATAAAATTGTTTATTAACATTGTTTATCTCAATAGCTGCTAAAAACAGTATATTTGTACTTAGCATGTTAGCTAAGTGACCGGCTACCTATGCTGTCTATCAGGGGTGGCCGAACATGCGCAACGCTTACAAGATCTTTTCTATTAAGCTTGAGGCTGGCCAGGATCGTCTGGAGAGCGCTGTTATTCTCTAATCCCGGCAATGTCAGTGTAGTACTTATAAGGCTATGTGCCCACGGAAAACCGGCGGCTTTATCTGGATTTTCCAGATAAATCCACAGGTTTATGTGGCGCCCCTGAGGCTTCCGTCGCCACAGGAACATCGCACCCCATCCTGCGGTGTGATGTCCCATCCTGGGTAAGGAAAGGAGTGAACGCCGGTCCACAGGCAAATCTGCACTACACCCATTGTTAGGTACACACAGGGACCAGGGACAGTGGCAGCAACCCTCCCATGCTGCATGCTGGGGGGTCGTAAGACCCATCCCTGCTCCCACAGGGTGGTAGCTTAGCAACTGGGTGGGTGGGAGGAGCCAGCCGAGTGTAGAGTAGACAAGGAAGGTCAAGAGTAGGCAGTTGAAGTTAGAGAGAGAGACAAAGTGGAAGGAGAAGGAAGGAGTGTGAGGAGTTCTGCGGGAGGCAGAGGAGACGGAGAGACAGTAGGAAAGAGCTCTAGTCAGTCAGGAGCAAGAGAAGAAAGTGACGCTTCCTGGTGAAGACCCTGGGACTCAGAAGGTCCAGGTGACACCAAGTAGAGAAAAGAAGGGATTCCAGGGCCACAGACAGCTTTCAGGCTCGTGGCCTGTTCCACAGGAACATCGGTGGAGGGATCAAGCTGCACACAGGGAACGATCCCTAGGAACCGGAGGAGGCGAAGTCAACTCCAAAAGTAAAAACCGAGGCCCAGGGAAGCTGCAAACTCCCCGGGCCACAGCCCACAGCAGAACCTCTGGAAAGGGGGTAAAACTACCGACAGGCAAGCCCCTGGCCCGGAGGCTGTAGTGGAGGTCGAGCCAGGTTCAGCCAACAAGGGCAAGGCTTAAGGAGTCAGCTGAAGAAAGGAACACATAGAGGGGTGCACCGGCTTTCATTCCAGGATCTACCCAGGATCGGCGGAGGCCCCTGACAGTGGGTTCCAGCAGTCCAAAGGCACCAGTGTGCTGCAGCCCAGGAACTGTGAGTAAACATCTTGAAATTGCACCCCCTGGTGTTGTCTCCGTTATTCCACCTGCACTATTCCATCACTACATCGACACTTACAAGCACCAACTGTTGCATCGGGGCACCGCTCCACCTGTGGGGAGCAGTAACACCATTGCTGCCGTTCCATCACCCCGGAGGCCTCATACAGCAGCGGCGGCTTAATAGCCGCAAACCACAGGTGGCGTCACGAATAATACAAACTTTAATCACCCCCAAGTCACCAGCCATATTAATTGACTCCCGCCAGGGTCACGGAGTCGGGCCCCGCCACCACTGACGACCCCCCGGACTAGTCCGGCCCGGCACCGGGTGTCCCATAGCCCTGGGGTGGGCGAGTCATTTACGTAAGTACAGACACTCCCCATGTTATCCTATGGGATTTGGGCATTGCTGTATCAATGCTGCGGTATGTGCGGCTGCGGAATATGCTGCGGATTTCCCGCAGCCGCACGTAACTGCATGTCCATTATTCATGCGGAATTATCTGCGGAATTCCCGCTCCTCCACTATGGAAATACAAGGCGGGAATTCCGCACTGTTTCCGCAGGTTTACTGCAACAACTCTGCAGATCTAATGCAGCAATGGATAGCTGCGGATTCCGGGGAGCAGCTGCGTGAATCTGTGGAAATACCTGCAGAAAATTCCGCAGGTACGATCTCCCGTGGGCACGTGGCCTAAGTTTGACAACAGCGGTGGTCGGTTTCCTAGGCAACAATCTGTATACAAAACAAAAAGTTGATATCGCAAGAACAGCTAAAAATGTTAATAAGCAGTAAATTGCAAAAGTGTTTTTGTTTACAAGCAATATCCAAAAAATGTATCTCTTGAAGATGGGAATAATACGTTTTTGGGTCCAAGAAGTCTCACTTATAAAGTGGTGGTATATGGGAAACACCTCATTGAATGAATGAAAAGACCACAAAATTTTACGGCGTCATCAATAAATATTTTATTAGACGAAAAAAAGACAAAAATGTTGCACAGTGAGCGCTACCCATCCCACCACAGGCTCACCCTCAAATTCGGCTTCCATATGACCAATCACAGACAGATAATCTACAAGTTTATCCACCAATGTGAAGCCATATCTGTGTAAGGGGAGACGGGGGAGGGGATATATTGCTGATTGGTGGGGGTGGGTGTTGGATTTTCCCAAAAAATAAAAGAAACAAGATTGTCACGACACACGCAGCACCACTCAGCGAGTACATTCAGGCAGCCATTGTAGTAAATCGGCAGGCCTCCGCTGCGGCAATGCAGTAAAACTGTCATACCTGCAAAATATTTTAACCCCACTTATCTAACTGCGCGATATTTCTCCTACAGGGGGCGGTATAAGGCACTAGAATAGAGCAAACACAATTACACAACAGTGACGACAGAGGCGGCCAGAAAACTTTGTGCTTGTGTCTGACTGCCCAGGCCACGTGATAGCGGCGCACACAACCGGGCAACTCAGAGTCTAGCAAAACGTTAACAACTTCCACATTTTTTAATTTTCTGGAAAAAAAAATTCTATAACCAATTAATCAAATTTGGGATTTAGCTACAAGGCCGCTGTTGACTTGCTACAAACAAAGTGGCAGACAAAATTTTTGCAAAAAGTCTCCAACCAGAAGTTGTGTTCACGTATCTATGTTGAAGCCTTTTGTCTTTTTTTTTTTTAAACCATTACTTGCACACAGAAAAATGTTGCCCCCTATAACCATGAGATGTTGGAAGGGAACAAAAAGGTTCACCACTGTCGAAAGAGTGACGCTAAAAAGTGACAGTAATACACAAACTACCCCCCGCTCCGTAGATCTTAACACTTAGCGTCGCTACAGAAAGTTTCGTTGGCGGTGAAGACATTGACATTATCAAAAATGCCACAAAATTCTTGGTGGCAGAAAGAGGACATTTGGGCGGCGATGGTTGACGTCTCTGAGAACCTTAAAACTTACGATGTCAAGTCCCGGCAAAAGTCTTTTGAAGACCAAGTTATCTTAATCGTCAAGATTCCTGTAGAGCATTTTCAAAGACATCTGGATTTTGTAGATATCATAATATCCAGTTGGTAAAATGATCACTTCTGTGTAAGAAGGGATGGAAAATCTCTCCAATGTCTCTTTCAGGTTCTTGGATCAAAGTAATTTAGATCTTCTGGAAACTGTTATCCAAGCTGATCTTCATAGGTTTTCCGGAAACAGTCCCCAGCCGGGAAGAAATCCCAACACCTCTCCTGGTACATCTTCCAGACATACGACTCCTGTATGGGCAATAAATTTTATCCATTGAGTGTGTGATGCCACACTTAAAATAAAGCCAATAAAAAGGTTCTTTTTAATTTCACCTAAAGGCTGCTTTACACACAACGATATCGCTAGTGATCTCGTTAGCGATGTGACATGTCCAGATCGTTGTTACGATTTGCCGAGATCGCACATAGGTCGTTTTGTAGCGGTCACACGTAACGATCTTACAAACGACGCTACGTCGTTCAGCGATATATTGTTTGACCAAGGCGGTCGTGTGGATGTTGTTCATCGTTGGCAGGGTGTCAAACGTAGCAATATGTCTGCTGCGTTCCAAACGACGAACAATATTTTGAAACTGAACGACGTGTCAACGATTTTCATCCTATTTGCGATCGTTCGGAGTCGCACGTAGGTGTCACACGCAATGACGTCGCTAACGATGACGGAAGGGCATCACGAAAACTGTGACCCCGACGACATATTGTCAGATAAATTGTAGTGTGTAAAGCGCCCTTAGTCCCTTAAATTGCTGTGACTCCACTGATTCTGGAACAGCTTTCCTTTTTCTTCTGTGACCCTCTGTTCCAGAGTTACGCCCCTTGGTAATAATAGAGCAAATTTTTCCTTCTACCAACTGGGCGTGTACCACAGAACTTCTCTATGGGCGCAGGTGTGTTTTGATTGGCCAGCATCAGAAGAAAATGCAAATGATGCCAGAAGACTTCTGTGGTACACGCCCAGTTGGCTGAAGGGACAAATATTTGCACGTTATTACCAGGGGGCATAACTTTGGAATGGAGGATCACAGAAGAAAAAGAAAAACTGTTCTGGAATCAGTGAGGCAGCGGCCACAAATGGCGCTCAGTTTAAATAAATAAAAAAAATGCAGTGAAAAGTTTTCTTTAAAATGGACATGCGCATGGGCAGATTTCATTAATCTGATAAGGTCTTTTATATAACATACTAACGCTGAGGTGGTTAAAAAAAATTAAGTTCAAAGAGTCCATCCACTACTTTTACATTGATGACCTATCCTTAGGAAAGGTCGTCAATATCTGATCTGCTTGGGTTTGGCATCCCACACCCCCGTCGATCAGCTGTTCTCAGTGCTGGCTTGCAGCAGGCAGCCGGAAATGCTCCGTTCCGGAGCTGCCCTGTCTTCTGATAGTGGCCGCAGCCGGGTACTGCACATCCACTTCCCATTCAGATCAATAGCAGTCGGATGTGCAGTTTCTGCTATCAGCTATCAGAAGGCGCAGCATCTCTGAAACTGAGCATTTCCGGCTTCCGGCTGCCACCGCCGAGACCAAGAACAGCTGATCAGCAGGGTGTAGGACCACAGGCCGATCAGATATTGATAACCTATCCTAAGGATAGGCCATCAATGTAAACGTAGGGGACAACCCCTTTAATCTTCAGCATTGCATAAGTGAATGAGGCAGGACTAGTCCGGCGGAACATCTCATCTCCTGGACTAGTCCTGCCTCTGAGCTTCTAATCAATCGTCCTTGGCCATGATTGAAGCCCAGAGACTATGCCAGGATGCTCAAGTTGACTAGTCCTGCCTCATCTGCCTGCAAAGCTAAGGGAGTAAAGTTCATTTTTCAAAGCATTAATAAGTTGCACAAAACACCTTATCATAATAAAGAAGTCTTCACCAATACCGCTTTATATAAGCAGTTAGGGATCGTCAGGAGGGATTTGATATGTTCTCCTAAAACAAAAAATATCTGCGTGCCATATGAATTACTAGTGAAGAGTCATAAAGCTAATGACTCTCTCGCAAGTAGTCGGCCTCTTTTAGGCTTGATTGACATCCAGAAACTGCAGTGAAGCGGGATGTTCAATCTCCTCAGTATATTACGCATGTACTGGATGCCCCTGGACATCAATAAAGGCTGGAAGGGTCTGGCCATCTTGACGGTTTGGGAAACAGGAACCACTTTTATGCTTTTTCCTTGTTTACCACAGAGCTCCGTACAGTGTGTAGTGCCTGTGTCTGATAGTGAAGATTAGTTGAATTCACAGTAATCTGCAATATCTGGCACCAACATCAATTGTACAATCAGTAATTAAGAGGGTAAGGTGTCGCCCCCTTAAACAAAACTGGTCACTCGTCCACAGAACAGGCGATGCAAATCAATAAAAAGAGAAATGGTTGAGAGAAGCTCACCTGCCCAGTGTGTTCCGTGTCATCCTTGTTGATGAGGTACATCAAGAAGAACCTATAACAGATGGTACAGAACAAGTCAGACCGTGATAACTCCTTATAACGTCATTCTCTCGCCCGCCACCATCCCCGCGACTCACATATAATTGGCCAAGTTATGTTCTTCTAGCGTGTGCATCTCAAAACCGTGCGGCGTCGTGTCAAAGTAATCACTGCCAATGCCACAGATGAAGCATTTGGTCTGGAGACAGAATAGAAAATAAAAATAATTATAAGGACAACGTTTCCAGAAAGGACTGAGAAGATAAATGGCTCGAAGATTAAATCTAATGGAAAGACAATTAGATAAGCTAAGAAAAATAAAAAACAAGAATGTCAATTTAGAAAAAAAATGTCTGCCTGCTTTCAAAAGAGCAAAAGTATAAACTAAAGTATCACCTCCATGTCTTCCTTCACTTGTTCCTGTTGGTCTCTCAGCTCTCCAAAGGCATCAATGATCAGACCTGAAGGAGGAGGACAGGTATTAGTCATTAGAGGTGGTGACCATGAAAATGGTCATCGGAACAGGACAACAAAAGAGTGACCTTACCCTGAATGATGGCCAACAGGATGACAATAACAAAGAAGAAGAACGTGATGTCAAAGACCACACGATAAAGTTCATACTCGTCTCCTGCAGGGTCTTCAATTTCATCCCCGATACCTCCACCGGCTCGTACGCCGACATACATGTGGAAGAGGTAACACTGTGAGGAGGAACATACGAAGAATTGTGTGTTAGAACGGGTAATAAATACACTTACATTTGGCGGGTTACTTGCCTATAAAATGTCTAAATGTTTGGTCGCCAATATCTCTAGTGGTGATAACCCAATGAACCTACTCGACAACTCTCCCAAGACATCCAGGAGGCTCCTAGAAAAAGGGCAAATCTGGACAATTTCCATGGTGCTGCCAGAGCTTCCAAAACCATCTAATGAGCAATCTGCATTTGCGGCCCAAATGTACATTCAGGGGGTGAAAAGGCGTAGCTTGGCCTGAAAAGGGGTCATGGCTATAGCGAAAATTGTTGGTGTTAGTCACTTTCCTCCTGGAAAATGATTATACAAAGTAGCAAGTATGCGTATAAATAGAAAAGAATATGACGGCATACGCAAGGCATCATAGTGTGACCCATAAAGTGCCTAAAAGTTATATAACCATTAAGACTCAATGTGCCATCACGTATTTTACACATAGAACACCTCCCTCTCCACTTGACATAGACCTTTAGGCTACACCACTAATCCACTAGGGAACATCCCCAAAATATCCCACTTTCATGCAACTTTTCATTAGATACACCCACTTTGCAATCTATTTCATGGGACAATCTTTAGAAAAACTGGTCCGGCTGGGAGTCTTGGCTACACACATTTCTTACATCCATGATGGGTTGCCGTATCGGAGATGGCAGCTAATTTTACCCACCATTAATGACACCTAGGGGCTGCAGCTCCTCAAATGTAGTATTATATGGCTGCCACTTAGTCAACCACCAACTATGTAGTACATGAACATCTCGAATTCACACGAAAGAGATTTTATGTACTTGTCAAAGAGAACGGGGAATCCTCCTCTATAAACAGATATAATAACTCACAGTCATCATATCATCACACTTCATGTCCGGTTCATCCTCATCCTCACTCTTGTTATAGAATTTACGGAAAAAGTTGAAGGCGACCACTGTATAAAGATAGACGACTACAGCCAGGAGACCCACTGTCATCATGAGCTGCCGAGAAATGAGGAAGAAAAAGGGGGTAATAAGAAACACAAAGCAAAAAAAAATGATTTACAGAAGAAGTTGTTCCATCTACTCGGAGAAGTATCATCCTCAGACCTGTTTGCCGTTGTGAGTGACGGATGACAAGATGGTACGTAAGGTCTTCACTCCCATAGCAATATCCAGAAGGTGAGCCGCGAAGAAGAAGTTATTATAGTGTCCGAGAAGGGACATGATGAAATACCAGCACAAGTACAGGAAAGACTGGTGATGGGAGAGAGAAAGAGCGATGTGTCATCGAATAGAACATTCTGGAATCATTAAGAAGATTAGTAAAGGGGGTTTTCTATGGCATATTAGTAGGTTTTACCATAAATGTGTCATTGTAAGAAACTAATTAATAGGAACTCCACTAATATTGAGAAAGGGGGTCCAAGGCTTCATGTCTCTTGGGACAGAGGAAGCCATACAGAGAAACATACAGTTCCTAAAGGTGGTTTCCAAAATTATTATTTTTGTAGTTGTTTTTTTTTTACTTTTTTTTCTTAAAGTGGTTGTCCACTACTATGACAACCCCTTCTGATTCCACATGTTTCCTCTAGGTAAAATAATAAAGCCTATACTCACCTCCCATACTGGTGCCTTTCCAGCGGTGTCCGGCCTCACGGTGTCCGCGACTCACATGGCGTTGTGATGTCACGTGTGGCTCAGCATTCAATTAGCACCGGCTTCCTTCTCCTCCCTTCGGACCAAACAAACAATCTACAGGAAGTGAGCTCGTCAGCAGCACTAACTTCCTGTTGATTAACTCGTTTGGTCCAAAGGCGGGGAGAAGGAAGCTGGCACTGATTGGACACGGGGCTCACGTGACGTCCCAACCTCACGTGACCCCCAGCACCGCGAGCCCGGACACCGCTGGGAAGGCACTGGAGGTGAGTATTAATTAGCCTTCAGTTCCACTTGCGTTTTCCAAACACTCTTGAATATCCCTCGGAATGACATATGCCGCCAAAAGCGCGGGGGGGAGGGAATGGACATAGCACATGCAGCAACATATGAATTCCAATTGACCAACTTTTCAGGTACGAGGAACGGAACGATTATTTGAGAGCAAGTAGAACTAAGGCCTAAGCTTTGTTATTTTACCTGGAGGAAACTGTGCAATTAGAAGGGGGTGTCCTAGTAGTGGACAACCCCTTTAAAGCTAGAGATGGATTCATACAGAATGAGAAATTTCAAAGACATTTTTCTCTATCTTATTGGTGAAAGAACAGTTATAAAAGTCTAGTCAGGAAATAATACTCACATTATCTGTGAAGATCACTCCAAACTTCCAGACCTGGTACTTGAGGTCAATAGAGGTGATCCTGCAGAAAGGAAACGACACATCTACAATAACTAAAAAGTAACTGCACTTCTAAAAACTCTTTCACATGTCAAAAGTTTTAATCAGTGGTGGTCCAGGTGAGAAGACCCTCACCTTTTACCAACCTGGCTGCAGTTTCCAGTATCGCACAACCTGGCTGCAGTTTCGAGTATCGCACAACCTGGCTGCGGCTTCCAGTATAGCCCATCCTGGCTGCGGTTTCTAGTATCGCACAACCTGGCTGCGGTTTCCAGTATCGCACAACCTGGCTGCGGTTTCCAGTATCGCACAACCTGGCTGCGGTTTCCAGTATCGCACAACCTGGCTACGGTTTCCAGTATCGCACAACCTGGCCGCGGTTTCCAGTATCGCTGAGCCTGGCTGCGGTTTCCAGTATAGCACAACCTGGCTACGGTTTCCAGTATCGGAAAACCTGGCTGCGGTTTCCACTATCGCATAACCTGGCTGCAGTTTCCAGTATCGCTGAACCTGGCTGCGGTTTCCAGTATAGCACAACCTGGCTACGGTTTCCAGTGTCGCACAACCTGGCTACGGTTTCCAGTATCGCACAACCTGGCTACGGTTTCCAGTATCGCACAACCTGGCTGCGGTTTCCAGTATAGCACAACCTGGCTACGGTTTCCAGTATCGCTGAACCTGGCTGCGGTTTCCAGTATCGCACAACCTGGCTACGGTTTCCAGTATCGCACAACCTGGCTGCGGTTTCCAGTATCGCCCAACCTGGCTTCGGTTTCCAGTATCGCCCAACCTGGCTACGGTTTCCAGTATCGCACAACCTGGCTGCGGTTTCCAGTATCGCCCAACCTGGCTTCGGTTTCCAGTATCGCACAACCTGGCTGCGGTTTCCAGTATCGCACAACCTGGCTGCAGTTTCCAGTATCGCACAATCTGGCTGCAGTTTCCAGTATCGCACAACCTGGCTGTAGTTTCCAGTATCGCACAACCTGGCTGCGGTTTCCAGTATCGCACAACCTGGCTGCGGTTTCCAGTATCGCACAACCTGCTTACAGTTTCCAGTATCGCACAACCTGGCTGCAGTTTCCAGTATCGCACAACCTGGCTGTAGTTTCCAGTATCGCACAACCTGGCTGCAGTTTCCAGTATCGCACAACCTGGCTGTGGTTTCCAGTATCGCACAACCTGGCTGCGGTTTCCAGTATCGCACAACCTGGCTGCGGTTTCCAGTATCGCACAACCTGCTTACAGTTTCCAGTATGTCTTCCTGGCCGTCTTTGGCTCCCAATTCCACAGTTATCTACTTGCCTGCAGTTTCCAGCATTGCTACCTACTGGCCTCCAGTCCCTCTGTACCCTGCTTGCTTCACCTGCCTGCTGCGGGTGGCCCGAGTGCCCACCTGGACCTTGGCCTTGAAGGATTCACCTCACCTACTAAGCTTTCTAACAGTGAAGTTAGAATAACAGGCAGACATAGACATAGACCCACCATGCTAGGAGAGATTTGTCCGGCTCTGGTTTCTTCCCATTTTGAGAGCTGATTTCTAGACTGGCCAGATCCATTCCCAGCAGTTCTGCGATTCTCTCACGGCCATAGATGTCTCCATATTTGTCCAGTACCTGGAAGATGAGAAGAGTTTACTAAGCATTAGACAAAGATATAAACCAGTAGCGACTATGTTGATCTGTCTCAAGTAGAGATGAGGGATCATATCATATAAAAATTTGTCAAGACGTTTGATAGGCGGTGAATCAATTTGCAACAAATTAACAGTACCCCAAAAGCCACTAATTGACCTGAAAAAAGGTGTATAATAATCTGAATCTCCTATCACTCTGTCAATTAATATTAATGTATTTTGCTAATATACTAATCATTCTTGTCACACACTAATTTGTACACTTTCTTCTGTGTTTTATGGCTTTCTCTTCCTTTTTTTATGGCCAGGCTGTGACGTTATCTCACTTTCCAGATTCAGCCTAAAATGGCGCCTACATTCCCTGCCTCGGCTTTTATACGGGCTACGATAGTTCCTTTTAATTGGTTGTGTTATATCATGTGATGAGATTGCTGATAGGCATTATGTAGAAGCCCGTCTGAGATCCCGTGATTCTTCTTTGGCTGATGCAATCTTTTTGCAATGTGTAAAATGGCAGTGGCTTCACCAAATTCATAAAAATTCGACACACATTTGAGTAGCTTTTCTCCAATTTCAAGCTATTACCTTTCGCTTGACAAACTTGTCCCAGTAATTGCTTGGAAATGATCTGCAAAAGGTAGATAAGATGAGAACAGGGGTCAGCAATCTTCTGGATTTGCTCAATCTAAAGCCGGAGTTACACTTGTGAGTGACTTGCGCGAGTCTTGCATCGCATCATCCAGCATGGCCGCACACTCTCCGGACAGGAGCGTCTCAGCTGCATAGAAATACATGCAGCCGATCCTGTCAGGAGAGTGTGCGGCTGTGCCGGGTGATGCGATGTGAGTCACTCAAGTGTGCCTCTGGCCTAATTGTGTGAACTTGATCCCCTTTTCTCCAACTTTGGGAACTTACGGAGTATTTAGGACAAGACGATCCCACTGCCCTTTGATGTCATCGTCCTCTGGCTGCTCCGTGATATAAACGCCATCGAATTCCAGTTTACGGGCCAATTCTTTCTCTCGTTTGAAGATGACCAATGGTATCTAATGAACAGAAAAGTCATATTTTAGGAACCAAGTATATATGTTCCGGTCTACTCTCGAATATCAGTTTAGCTTGCTATGGTCTTGTGAGACAGCACCTCACCTTTAGACAGTTGTAGCCAATGATACACAGGAAGGCGATGAGCGAGTGGACTACAGACAACACATACAACGTCGGCTGCATATATCCCGTGCTTTCCTCCAAGAAGAAATATACCACGCTGTCTTCTTCATCCTCTTCTTCACCACCGCCGCTTCCCTCATCCAGAATACCAAGCTCTTCTTCTAAACCAGAACCTTCAAAATCATCTTCACCTTGTGGGGAATCAGATACCTGCAAAGGTCAATGTTAGAGATGATTGAGGCTTTTGGAAATTGAATTCTCCAATTTCAACTAATTTTTCCCCCCAAAATTAAATTGATTCATGTCAAATCAAAATTGCCAGGTATCGCAAATCTGCAAAGCCTTCAATTGCCCTGAAAAGACATGTGTAACACTCTGAGGTCTCCTAGGACTGAATCCAACCCTTCGTAAAGCTCTTTAACTCAAACACAGCCATAGTAATCTCAAACTGACTGTCACTGGTGTGTCACGGGTGACAGACAGTCATGTGGTTTCTGGCAATAGAAGGTCACAGCATTTGGCTGCGCAAAATGCTCCCTGACTTTATACTGTTTCTCCTGTTAGTATTCATTGTACTAGGTAGCTTTCCTGCTGGGTTTTCATCTCTTCCCCTTTAGGACTCAGCAGAGCCCTCCTTACATCCAGTATTCTCCATGTGTTTAAATACTACTATCTATCCTGGACTGGTGCTGGTGATATTATTCAGTTCATTCAAGGTCTGGTTGCAAGCAGGTGGCTTGTACTCCTCTGTGGTGTTGTAGCTGTTGCTTTGTGGAACTTCTACCTGAGTCATCTGTGGATAACTAGTTTATGCTTTTCCCCCCTGTGTGTCCTCCTTGCGTCTTCTATAGTATTTAGTGGGGTTGACAAAGAGCTCATCCCACCCATTCCCTATTTAGGGCCCAGCACTAGGGATACCTAGGGTCAGGTATCTGGCTTGTTGCATAGGTGCAGAACCTATCTAGGGTGGTGAGGGACCCCAGGGACCAGCAGTAGGTTTGGTCAGGGGTCACCATCTCCCCCTTCTCTAGACACCGGGTTTCCCTTCTCTTCCGTTGTTCACTTGGTATTTCCCCATACCTAGCTTGACAGTGACCTCACCATAGAAATGGATCGTAACTCCATAGTAAACAACAATATGTTTAAAAACAAAGCACACTAACGAACTTTTAATGTTTGTTTTAAATCTATGCAGCTTAATTTTTGGACCATTTTTAAGTCATTTGTGATCAGACAGACTGTTCTGTGCAGAACATTGACTCACACTGACAGTGTCGCTGTCAGAGGTAACATTATCCTGCTGTGACAGATGATTGATGTGCCAAATTTATGCTTCCTCCCAGCTATGCTTGCCTTAGGCCAATTGTGGCCTGCATCTGGTAGTACTAATTTAACACGCACAGAAAGTAAAATAAAATTTGGCAGCAGGCTGAATTATACGTGTGTTGTGTACAGTTGCCACATTGGAACAGATATGCAGAAAGAGACAAGCACAGGTAAATAGAAAATGTTTTTACATAATATATTGAATGCCAGATAAATACACTACCAAAAAGCCAGTACGTGCAAGAGGGCGCTTGTATTGATGTGACATGTATGGATGTTAAATTTGGCTAGTAAAACAGATATGCTAAGAAATTTTTTTTATGACATGCAAACCTATGTAGTATTGGGGGTGAAATGTCTCGGTCTGGGGGAATTTTCTTTTGTATTTAAAAAATTATTTCCCCTTCACAAAAAGGAGTGCACAAGAAATCCGTAAACTCGGTACAGTCTCTGACACAAACTTCAGATTATTTGTTATAAAAAAATATTAAGCAGTCTGGCTTGCGCTTTCTAGTGCATTAAGAAAAAAAAAGTGTAATTGTCATAAAGCAGGACAAATGCCAGCTACACCATATCGCTTATCTTAGCATTTAGTCTGTTATAAAAAAATATTAAGCAGTCTAGCTTGCGCTTTCTGGTGCATTAAGAAAAAAAAAGTGTAATTGTCATTCAAATAAAGCAGGACAAATGCCAGCTACACCATATCGCTTATCTAAGCATTTAGTCTGTCAAATCTACTATCTGTCCTTATGAATAGAATCTCTGTATTACTCGCAGACCACTGCTCTCCTCTTCGTCAGTGCTGCACTTTTACAACACACTGTCTGGAATATTTGTTCAATGCTTTATGGCTTTCTCTTCATATCTCTGTTGGAGAGTTGTGAGCTCGGTCATCCTCTCACTATCTTAAATAACCCTAAAATGGTTGCTGCATTCCCTGCCTCTGCTTTTATACTGGCTTTGTTAGTCTCTCCTGATTGGCTGTTCTTTACAATGTGATGTTATAGGTGCAAGGCATTATTTAGAAGTTAGCATGTCATGCAAGCCTTTTGTGGCTTATGGAATCTTCTGTATATGGTAAAAAAAAACTTTTTACAAATAGCACAAATCAAATTGTAAATTCTTCAAATTTGCCGAGAACTGCAAATTTTATTACATACGAAATCGATTTGCATCAAATCACTCAACTCTATTCACTGTAATTATATCCATGATGATTATACAGGCTAATTCTCAAATATCATTTATGTCACTAATGTTTATTGAACTTGCCTTGTAGAACAGCAAGATAAAATTGAGCGCAAAAGCCAAAAACAGCGCCAAGAACCGAAGGTTGTAGAAATTTCTAGACAGATAATTCTGCAAAAGAGAAAAACATTATGGCATAATAGGCAGAAATTAATTGATACCAAGGCTTGAAACAACAAGGGATACCATAAAAATGAATGTTATAATCATTAAAGGGAATATCACATCAGAAAATGACCAATTGTTTAAACTATTTTTTTTAGGTTATACTAAGGCGGGCTTTGCACGTTGCAACATCGGTAACAATGTGTTACCGATGCTGCAGCGATAGTCCCGCCCCCGTCGCACGTTCGATATATAGTGAAAGCTGCCGTAGCGATTATTATCGCTACGGCAGCTTTACACGCACATACCTGCCGTGCGATGTCCCTCTGGCCGGCGACCCGCCTCCTTCCTTAGGGGGCGGGTCGTGCGGCGTCACAGTGACGTCACACGGCAGGCGGCCAATTGAAGTGGAGGGGCGGAGATGAGCAGGATGTAAACATCCCGCCCACCTCCGTCCTTCTCATTGCAGCCGGGAGGCAGGTAAGGTGATGTTCCTCGCTCCTGCGGCTTCATACACAGCGATGTGCGCTGCCGCAGGAACGAGGAACAACATCGTACCTGTCGCTCCCCCGGCATTATGGAAATGTCGGAGGCTGCAGCGATGATACGATGACGACGATTTTGCGCTCGTTCATCGTATCATCTAGCATTTACACACTACGACATCGCAAGTGACGCCGGATGTGCGTCACTTTCGATTTGACCCCACCGACATCGCACCTGCGATGTCGTAGTGTGCAAAGCCCGCCTTAGTTTAAAAAAATATTTGATTATTTTTTTCTTTTTTTTCATATTAATGTGCATTATCTCCTGCACATGTGCGACTAACAGGCACGGGTGGATTTCTGATCCACCCGCGCCTGCTAACCCCTTAAATCACGCTGTAAATATCTGACAGCACAATCTAACGCGTTCCCGCTGGGATCGCGCTGATACCTGCCACTATCACTCTGATCAGAAGAAGCAATCATACAGCGCAAGCATAAAGTCCGCTAAAGGGACTAGTAAAATCATTAAAGAATTAAAAAAAAAAAGTTTAAAAAATAAGAAAAAAAAAGTGAAAATGTAACAAAAAAATTGTTTAAAAAAATAGATTATTTTCTGACTACACATTCCCTCAAACTAAGTAGATGACATTAGGGTGTCATTATTAAAAGCCTTAATAGCATGAGATGGGTAATCAATACAGCAGTCAGTATTCACTAACCAAGAATTTTATTCTTTGGATCTCCAGTTCATTCCAGAACTCAAATCCTCCCTCTTCGCCTTTCTTTTCCTTAGATGATGCCTTCTTTGGTGTAGTAATGACCTCTGGCTCCTCGGGTTCCTCAGGGGCAGGAGCTGCTGCTTCTTCTTCTGCAACTTCACCTTTCTCTCCATTCTCTGAGCTGTTAATAGTCAATGTTTAAATCAACCAGATACTATTTTCGATGCAAGTTGTGATGAATAGCCGGGGGGTGTCACACCGACATCCTACCACTGCGATCACAGATTGGTGGTAGCGGTGGGATGTCGGTGTGAATTCCCCGGCTGTTCATCACACAAGACCTACAGAATTTTTTTGACTATGGTACTCACTCTGCTTTCTCCTCTTCTGGTTCCGGCTCTGGCTCTGGTTCTGGTGCAGGTTCTTCTTCTACTGGCTGATGTTCTGGGGCACCATCCAAATGGATGGGTGCATCTTCTGACTAGAAGTAATAGATATTGGTCTGTGTTATTACAGAAGTTGTTAAACTATTGAACCTTTGGTCCTAATTGCTGGAGCAATTTTACTTACATCAAACTTCCTCTTCAAAATTGGAGATCCTTCAGGCGTCGGTGGTTCAACTGGTGTGGTCTCTCCCATATCTCCTAAACCACCAGGAGCATCAGGAGCACTGGTTCTGTAGTGACTACCATCCTTTTTGAGATCAAGTCCAAACATTTCTCCACCTTCCTCTTGTACTTCTTCTTTGCCAGCATCTCCAATGTCCATTGCGTCTCCAGACTCAGGTAACTCATCACTGATCTCTGCAGGAAGTCCATCTCCGTGAACTTCATCCTGTGTAGGATCTGGCATACTGGCCAGAATTTCAGTCACAGTTAGTTTCTGAGCACCTTCTACAAGACTACCTCCAAACAACGTGTGCCATATTAAGAAGAATATGCCCTTGCAGACACTGTAGATGAAATGAAGTGTCCCAATAAATAAGGTCCACAGGAATGAGATAATGGCCATCACTATTTCCTTTATGGTCATCTTCTTGACCTTGTAAAAAAAAAAGGGGAGAAACAACCAATAAATTCTTCATTTTCATGATCTACATATTCTAAAACGTATTCACACTAAAAGTACATTTCTCTCTCGCCTTATTGGGGGACACAGGACCATAATGAAGGCTCAGAGAAAGATTTTTTGGTGAGTACACAAAAATTTTCTTTTCTTTTTTTCACTAGCTCACTTTTTTAGCTTTGCTGCATAGAGTGAGTCAAAGTCAGCAGAGTCAACTCAATCATTACAAGACAGGTGAATGATTTATGACCAGTTTAGGGTACAGCTGGTTATAATAGTAACAGATCAGGCTTGGGACATAGCTCCCTGGTGTCTCGAGAAGGATTGTGTGAGGCTTTTACGTACAGAACAGTATATGTACTATATATATGTTATATATATATATTTATTGTGCATATATTGTTTTGTATGTAAAAGCCCCATATAGTCCTTGTCGAGACACCAGGGAGCTAATTCCCAAGCCTTATTTGTCACTTTTTTAACCAGCTGTACCCTAGACTTGTCATAAATCAATCACCAGCCTTTTAATGATTGAGATGACTCTGCTGACTCTGACTCAGTCTACATATATGTTATAATGCCAAACGTTCTTACCTTTCGATATTGTCTTCTAAGATTCTTGTAGGTAAACATTTTGAAGAAATTTATCACATTGTTCATAAAGTCTCCAAAAGCTGAAGTAGCTTCCGGTGGAGCAGAACCATTCTCTGCCTCCTCGCCTTCACCAGATCCTCCTCCACCATCATCATCATCATCTTCAACCTTTTCTTCTTCTGGTTCTGAGATTTGTGAAGCAATCTGCATCTCAAAAATGGTGTCTTCGCAGAAGTTGACAAAGAGCTCCATTTTCTCCGACTCTCCTCCTTCATTGACCACATCAAAGATAAATTGACGCTTTGACTCTTTGACCTGTGGCATTTCCCATTGTGTTTTGTTGGTCTCACTAATCTCAAAATAGATACGCTCGATTCTTTTGCCTGCTCCCATAATCTCAATTTTGCCTAGATATGGCTTGAAGTAGTTGATAATGCAATCAGCCAGCTCCAAAAAGTTCTGCAACCTTGTGTCATGAGGAACATGCTCCGACAGGTTGGTTAGTAATACTGCCACATTGAAACCAATATCCTTAGCAGGTTCCTGGAAACGGTCGGCAAATTCTTCAAAGTTGATCATTTCATTTTCATCGGCCTCGGAGCATGAAAGAAGGAACTGGATCTCGGATGGGGTGTATTGTTTCTGGCTATCCATTGCCTTTTGGAAATCTTTTTTGGATATAAGACCCCGAGGATCGGTGACATAATCTCTGCAATAAAAGAACAATTCACATAATATTTTGACAATATTTCCAGTTTTTTTATGGAGGCATTAATAATATGTAAAGTGCGATACAGAGGCCTTTAAGAGGTATATGTAATAAATGGTTGGCTTTTGTCTCATGGAATGGGGTGGCTATCTGCTTGGGCAATGGTATTCTGAGCATTGGATCTCCATGATGCCCATATATCCTAATCAGGTACATGCACAACCCCTTTAATTGTGTGGATTTTTTATTTCAATAATCAATACCTGAAAGCATCAGAAGCCACAATATCCTTGAGCTTCAGGAACATGTCGAAGAACTTGAGTATCATTTCCACATTGCTTGAAGATTCAACCAACATGTCCACCATCTGACGAGCAATTGTCCCATTTACCACATTACCTAAAGGGGATAATATAGACACTGCCATTGTTTGGTATATTGCATAAAATGTCATTCATGGTTTTAGAAGTAGAAATAAACTAAACTAATTAGTGAACAATTTGCTCTACTTAATGATGTCCTAAAGGGACTGTAGTGATTGGAAACTTTATTAGTTGACCCTCTACTGAGGCTTCCCCATATTTAGGTTCTTAACTTATCTGGATCATGAATACCTATAGAGGGTCTCACTCCACGCAGGACCCAGGGAGTGGATAGCTCATAAATTTCAGTTGGAACCATGTAATGTCTCATTTCTGCAGGAAAAGTGAAATCTTACTGTAAGGGTCTACCCTACCGATCATACAGGTACAACGGGATCAAATTATTTTTGAGGGACCCTTATACTAAAAAAAATTAAAAGCAATGTAAAGAGCTAAGGATCAAAACACAAATTTCTTCCTGAATATTTTGTATAATTGTATGTATAGTGGCATGGAAAAGTTTGGGCACCCCTGGACAAAATTACTGTTATTCTGAACAGTTAAGCAAGTTGAAGATGAAATGTTCTTTAAAAGGTATAAAGTTATAAATGACACATTTCCTTTGTATTTTAGGCAAAATAAATTATTTTAATCTTTTACATATTAAAACTAACAGAAAGGAAAATGGGCGATGCAAAAACGTTTGGATACACTTGGCGATTTGTGTGCTCAAATAACTTTGACCAAACTTCCAGACCTTAATGAGCCTGTTAGGGTTATGGCTTGTTTCCCATCATCGTTAGGAAAGGCCAAGTGATGGAAATTTCAAGGCTGTATAAAAACCCAGCCTCCTCTAACCTTGTTCCAAAAAAACAACAGTCATGCGTTCATCCTAGCAGCTGCCAAGCACTCTGAAAAAGAAAATGGTGGAGGCCCACAAAGCTGGAAAAGGCTGTAAGAAGATAGCAAAGCGTTTTCAAGTTGCTCTTTCCTAAGTTTGAAATGTAATTAAGAAATTGCAGTTACCAGGAACAGTGGAGATCAAGATAAGGTCTGGAAGACCAAGCAACATTTCTGTGAGAGCTGCTTGTAGGATTGCTAGAAAGGCAAATCAGAACCCCTGCTTGACTGCAAAAGACCTTCACTAAGATTTAGCAGGCTCTGGAGTTGTGCTACATTGTTGTACTGTTCAGAGACACCTGCACAAATATAGCCTTTTTGAAAGAATCATCCGAAGAAAACCTCTCCTGTGTCCTCACCATAAGAGTCAGCATCACAAGTCTGCAAAAGAACATCTAAAAAAGACTGATGTATTTTGAAACAAGTCCTGTGGACAATGAGGTAAAATAGAACTGTTTGGCCACAATGATCAAAGATATGTGTGGAGAAAAGAGGGCACAGAATTTCAGGAAGAGAACATCTTGCCAACCAGTAAGCATGAGGGTGGATCAATCATGCTTTGGGGTTGTGTTGCAGCCTATGGTAAGGGGAAAATTTCATGGATAGAGGAAGAATGGATTCAATGAAATGTCAACATATTCTTGATGCAAACATAACACCATCTGTAAAAAAGTTGAAGTTGAAAAAAGTAGAAAAGAGGATGGCTTCTACAAATGGATAATTATCCTAAACACACGTCAAGATCCACAATAGACGACCTCAAAAGGTGCAAGCTGCCCTCATAGTCCCTTGATCTGAACATCATTGAAAATATGTGGCTAAACCTCAAAAGAGCAGTACATGAAAGATGTAACCTCACAGAACTGGAAGACGAGCTAGGAATCTCACAGAACTGGAAGACTTTTCAAAGGAATAATGTATGAAAATCCCTCAAACAAGAATTTAAAGACTCTTGGCTGATACAAAATGCATTTACAAGCTGTGATATTTACCAGAAAGGGTACTATTACGTACTAACCATGATGGGTGCCCAAACCTTTTCATCGCCATCCTACTTAGAAATTTTTGAACACCACAAAAAACACGTTCAGGAAAAAATAATCACGTTAATAGATTGACATTGGATGGACTAAGTGAAAGTGAGATAAACAATCCGCCAGGATTTTTCGGACATTCAATTTTGAACTACTATCTAGACCAGTGTTTGGATTTTCCATCACCACCGATGTCAGATTTCCAGAATCTCCAATATTACTCCAGTGTATTGAAACATTCAGCGTATATTTGTTGCCATGTTAATAACTTTTGCTACATATTTTACCTTCGAGTAGAGAGAGCAGCATGACCACCATGTCTTTTTGAAGGTCAAGAAGTTCCTTCAGTAGTCCAATCTGGCTAGAGTCCTAGAAAATAGAAAAGTACAACTCAAGGGATTCTAGTTCTTTGTAAGTTACTCGACTTGTATCACTTACAGAAACATCAAACATTCATTGGCGTTTCTTCACCAAAATACATTACTACCATGTAATACAAACAAGGTCAACGATGTCTCTGTGTGACCAAAATGACCATGATTGAGGTTATTTGCAGTGACAGCTGGAGGTGTTACTAAAGGAAAGAAATGCCGAACCATGGGATAGAAGCAAGAAGACCACTGTTATCTTCATGGTATTTCGGGATTTCGGGGGTACTGCTCCGAAATAGGCTTGAAAACCAACTCCCATTGGATTGAAGCTGGTTTATTCCATACATGGTCTATTTACCTGCCCAATCGAGGCTTGGAAACAGATTGATAGACTGAACTTATTAAGTAATTTTCAACATAAAGCTGTGAAAATCCTTAACTCAAATCATATATAATATTAATATATTAGCCGTCCCAGTAGACAAGTTAAAAGCAATGTAGGGTCAAATTTTTCCATCTTACCTCTGGATAGAAGCGACTCCAAAAATGATCCTTGTTTGCAATGCAATAAAAACAGGCTGTTTAAGTGCAAGTGGCTAAAATACCCTCATGTATGAGAATAGCACCTAATTTCTCAATAACCAGGAAGGTATTGTCATTGGAGAATATTCACTAAAAAGTCAATGCTAATATGACAGTAATAGGTTATCATTTTATATATATGTTTTTTTAATTACCCTTGTCTATAGATTGGATAATAATCTGTACAATTTGCAAAACTATCGGATTAATAGAAGCATTTTTAGTTTCCCTGGAGCCACTTGTATGTATGAGAGCTAAGTGATAAGGAAGGTCAATGTATACTCAATTCAATTAGTATTCCCACCCCTATACTAAAGCACCTTCATACAATACCTGATTTCTGATTTATAGAAAACGTTCTGACAAGTAAGTTAAATTTGGATTTTAACATCAAAGTTGGATAAATATTTTAGAATTCTCCACCATTAGGAACTATGAGTTGTAGGAGGATGAGACGTAATTCACACCAGCAATGGAAAGGTTAAGAACGAAGGGTGGAAGACGCAGTTTAACATGTCCCCGCTTTCCCTCCCTCTCCACCCCAAACATTGTGCTACAATAAAAAAAAAAAAAAAAATGCTGCGTGAAACAGACAGACAAGTGAGGGGAGGAGAAGGAGGGAGAGATATGGTATCCAGTGGCTATTGTTATGAGGGACCAATGTTTTTCTAGGGTGCTGATCAAACAATTATGTGTATTTATATGTATGAGACCTTCATGTTTTTCTGTGGCTGACTACATGCTTGCCGATCTTGTATGTCCATGCACATGTGAATCAAAGAGTGACTTAGCATAAATGGTGGAAGAGCTTAAAGGGAAGGGCATGTATTCAAACATTGAGCTCTAAACCCAAAAAAACTGATGTGTTCACTATAGTTCTATTCAAGACATAAACGCTAGTGACATTACATGGATACTCTCTCTCCTCTTCCTTCATCCCCCCCTACTACCAACAAAATGTCAAGAGGCGGCAGTTCACAAGGAAAGCAATGAGACCACCCCAAATAAAGCGGGCTTGGCCCACACAGTTCTAAACTGTCACACGGCTGCTGGCAAAACAAGGGGAAAATATGGGAACAATAGGGATGACTAGAGGGAGACAGAAGATTAGAGACTAAAGAAAGAAAGATAGAGGGATTAAAAAAAATCCTGTGAGAAACAGAGAACTGGAAAATAAACCTAACTTCAAAACAACCCAAGGTAAAAAAAAAAAGAATTGTCGTCAATATACCTGATATATTACCTAGAAGAAACTTTTAAGTACCCACAGATGGGCATGTCAAAGAGAACCTGTGGCCATTTCTTGATTTTATTTTATGACCACTACTCCCCTTAGAATTAAATTTTTTGGCTTGAAATCTTCCATATGGTTCCACAGATATGGACCTTTTTTGTTTTGAGCTAATTTTTATGGTGTTAATTAAGGTGTGGTTCACAGGGTAATCATGATGAGTAACCTAAAGACACGCTCTTGAGGATCCTGTGAGCCACGCCTCCTTTGTGAAGACATAAAATTTAGCACTAAACAGAAAGATCCAAAGCAAAATCTGGTCCTTTTTGATGTGCTCACAGGTCCTCTTTATATCTATGCCCATCACTTTCAGGTTACAATTTTGTAGATTGATTTGACAAGGACACATATTAGGGATATTGTGAAGGTTTAGTTGGACATAGTTTGAAAAATTTATTAGATGTAAAGGGTTTTTGGTTTTTTTTGTTGTTTTTTTTAAATTTGAAGAACATAGCTTTAGTGATTTCCATGGGGCTGTCTAGATTCCCTAAAACTTTTTCTTGTAAAATCATTCATAATTAAAATCTGATTAAGGCCCACATATAACTCTTGACTTGAACTTTCCCATTTTACAGCCAACTAAACAGCAACACCAATGCATTGTTGTTAGCCAAAAATAGTCATTTTTGGAAAAAGTTTGATTAACCAATTATTTCTCAGAATACATCTAAGGAACTAAAGTTCAAGTGACAAGTGATGAACAGCAGGGTCAGCAAAATGGCCTACTCAACAGCTACCAAAACACCCTAATCTTCAAAGCTAAATGATTAAAATGTCAGACAGGGAGTGCTACAGGGTCGTTTTTGTAAAATTACACAAACACCAAGTACTGGCCAAGAAACTCGCAACTTATAAACTCAACTTTTTGATCTCAAAGGTCCATCCTAGAAAAAGGAAGAGTCAGAAGGATTGACAGGAACGTATATTATAAACAAAGATGAGTGGCTGAACACAGTAAGGACATACAGAGACAAAAAGTGTGAATGGCCGACAGACACGGAATGGGCTAGGGTGCACGTCTAGCTGAGACAATTTAAGGAAATGCAGCCGTGCCACAGAGAAAAATTCTTACGCCATTTCGTAGTCCTCCGTTTTGGGGCATCTGTTACATATTAGAATAAAAGTATTATTCAGAATAACTGCATGTCAAACATCATTTTACTTATACTTGAAACTTAGTGAAGAAGATAGTGAGTGAAGATGGCTACGGACAGAAGATAGCTCATGGCCAAACCAATGCTTGGCCTTTGTCTATGTTGCCCGATTTCTCCATGACATAGACCATCTACCCTGCTAAATGGGCAGGATATGCCAAAGAGTGACAGTGAATACGTGTCTGCAAGACATCTCTGGTGGCTTTTATATCTGAGGGAACATAAGATTGGATGGGGTTTTTGTTGTTGAGGGACAATTGGACTTATCGATTGTTGTTGGATTGCACTAAAAATGCTGAGAATGATCTATTGCCTAAAGACAGAATTACCCTTATGGCTAATCCTTGTATATCACTCTCTTAGGTTGTCACACTACATACTGTATATCTAATTATGACTAATTTTAGGCTGGCCATGAATTTTAGAAAGCTCCTAAACGCTGTTTCGGCCAACAGCTATTACTGTTGGCTCTCATACAGATAAACTTGGCTCAATTGAGCAAGCATGTGCTCTTGAGGTAGCGAGTATACTTGGCTCAATTGAGCAAGCATGTGCTCTCGAGGTAGCGAGTATAGCAATCTGCTTAGGTATATAAGTGCCTCGTGGGAACAAAAAGGAGGACATTTGTTCAAACCCAACTACCCTAGTTCACATGCTTCTGACATCTGCCGAGAAAAATTTGGAAAACCCTCATTAAAAAAACAAAAAAAAACAAACAAAACCTACAAAAGAAAACGAAAAACAAACACTAATGACTTCACGAGTAAAAGTTCACTCATTCAATTAGGCTTAAAAGAACTCCTAATAATAGGGGTTTCATAAGGTATAGGGGTATCAAAAGCAAAAAGGAGTAGAAAGGGTCTTAAGATATTGGTCTCAAATTTAAGTGGGGTTTATGGGGTCAAAAATTTTTCTGGTCTTCTTAAAGATCACTATTGGACTCAATCTCAATATAGCAAGGTGTAAAATTAGGACAAAATCACTTCTTAATACATACAGTAAGTCTAGACATCATTCTATGCCATCAATGGAGACATTGAAGAAACAGGCAGAAACAATTTTTCTAGTCTAAACCTGGTGAATCCATGATACATATTTCCCAAATTTGCAATCATTTTTAATTTGCAATCGTTTTAATCATTTTTCAGGACTAAACCTGGTGAAGCCACAAGTAAGCTTTATGAGGATACACATTTCCCAAAATTTTACTAAACAATTATCTTCTAGCCCTCTAAGTTAGGCAATGATAGGAAGTACTTGACTTCCTATGGGTTCTAAAAGTAGGGAGTAGGGGGTACATCAAAAAGTTACACATGACTGATGAATCAGACTACACGGAGCACTTATTTGTAGTCTGTAACCATGGAGATGTGTTCGAATAAGAGCTGTAGACTTTTTAAAATTCAAACCTTTGAAAAGTAGCTTGATTTTTTTTTAACTTTTCATTTATAAGATTACGGAAAATGGGTTGAAAAAGTCGATACGGTCTTTAAATTCAAATGGAAAAAAAGTGACATTTTGAAAAAACGCAATATAAAAAAAACATTATTAATTACATATGTTTGTACTGAAAGAACTTCTATGGGTTCTGTAAAAGAAACCTGTGTGGATGTAGCCGGTTTTCCTTGTAAGTAAATAATGTAGAGTTTACAAAAAGAAGAGAAATAAAAGATTGCAGTCACCCAGAAGGACAGATTCTGGTGAGGACAGGATTTAGTTGTGGAGCAAGATTATGGCTTACCTGGGCCAATTTCATCATCATGTGAGCAAAGACATGCAGGAAACCAACCACTGCATCCCACAGACGACTGTGTGCCAAACTCTGCTGGTTACCAGTGCAGGGACCCTGAGAAAGAAGCAACCATGGACAATACTTAATTGGGAAAACAGTCTACAAATTAGAGGTTTTGACCTTCGAAGTGTCTGGTTTAGAACAACATTATTAGGATATAAATGATACTCTATCTACTAATCAGGAAATCATTATTTTTTATTATTATTATTATTATTGTTTATTTATAGAGCACCATTGATTCCATGGTGCTGTACATGAGTCAGAATGCTGACATGTCTCAGTTAAAAAAAAATATATATATACATATATATGAGAATCGGGTTTTAGCCGCGCTAAGAAACCACTGTTGCCAGGATGTAGTTTATATAAAAACTGAAAAACCAAACAGCACACATTTTTATGTATAGTTTTGGGTCAATTTATAATTCCATGTTATATACATTTTTATTCATCATATATTTATTTCTTTCAATGCTCCGTTATATGCTTTGTACTCAGCAGTCAATACTCCTCCTCTGTATTTTTCACGTGTCTATGAGTCACTCCGTTACCATGAGAGCATTGACGTCATAGCTGGTAGCATGGCGTATTGAACTCCTCTATAAGTAACCGGCCTGTGTACTATGCATGTATTCTCTTTTTCCCTGAAGAAGGAGACGGTTTATGTCTCTGAAACGCGTTGGATGCTGTAATAAAGAAAGAGATTTTTAATATAAACTACATCCTGGCAACAGTGGTTTCTTAGCGCGGCTAAAACCCGATTCTCATATATATGTATATATATATATATATTTTTTCACTAAGTCTTCACGGGGCTGCTGCTGGAACCACGTGGACACTCATATGCTTTACAAGGGGTTGTGACTGGCACAACCGCTCCAGGTGAGTGTATCTTTCTACATTCTTACACGGTTAATACCGGGTAAAACCCTATTTGCGCCTTTGTTTCCCCCCCTTTTCAGCGACATGTCTCAGTTGGGACTGGTCTTAAGACTTCTAAAGGGGGCACTATTGGGCCTGATCGTCGTTCCACTCATACCACAGTGAATGCCAACCTTATAAAAAGACTTCGGCTCAAGATGGAGCTACAAGCTCTAGTTTCTTTATTGAACAACGCTATTTGGTCACCGTATTGCAATATTTTAGGTGTTGTATTACTTGGCCAGTATAATGAATGTCATAGTTGGTGTTGCAGAGGGCACTATCTGACCTAAAGTCATCCCTTCTCTAAGCATCTTCTGATCAGTTTTTCATTAATGGACCCTTCTTTCAAAGCCGACAACCTAGCGTCCTCTGTCTTACCTGGATATATTCTGTTAGGCTGTTGAACACTTGTTTCGCCACAGACATCGCCTTGGAAAAGTTCCTCTTTCCTTGGTCATCGATGATATCCTTCCCGGAATAATACCAGTAGAAGTCACTGATGGATTCCTGGGTAGGGAAGTTTAGAGAAATTATAAAAAGATTTCACTTCAGCTTGTTGAACAGCTTACATTAATATAGACATTATATAAGTTACATTGGATGTGGTTCCTCCACGTGCAGATTACCTGTAGACGCAAAAGATAATCCACAGTGCAAATAATAATGTTGATGGTGGTGGTGTTGCCCGTTTGAGTACGTAGGTAGTTTTGAAAATCTGCAAAGTGAAAAGTATAGCATGTGGTAAGTATTAAACTAAAGCCTATTCCATATAGAGTATCCATGGGTAGTGAAAGAAGACTTGACACTTGTCATAAACATACAATTTCGGTGTATATGCCGTTCTTCTCCTGAATCTGGTGATGTTTTTCTCTTGTTCCCGCGCCTCTCTGTTTCTGAGATATGACCCTTTCTTCCTTGTGTGTCAACAATGTCTTCTTACCAGGTGGGAGTAGTCCTCAACCCTTCTCTTTGAGTGTATTTTAGAGTACCACACCCCTTTGGCTAATAAGACTTGTTTTACGCACAAAGAAGACTATATTTATGGGAAGGCGAGGTGAAGGAACAAAAGAAAAACTCTGAGTTGAGGAGAGTGACATTTACACCAGGTAAAAAAAAACATTTATGGTAACTGATAGGTTGTCCTTGGAGGAGACCAAGGTCGTTAGCGTTGATCATGGACATCCAAAAAGAGAAAGAAAAACAGAGAAATGGTCTAAAATTATGCTTGTTTTTATCATGGATATGAAACATTTTGGCCTATGTGGTAAATTACATAGAGGAATTTATTTTCAAGATCCTTTCATACCATTATTGTGCCCCTCACAAAGCAGCTGGAGGAACCGGAACAGGTCCTGGGTGAACTGGTCATCCGCCATTACTTTTTCTCCTAATGACAATGACAATTACAAAAACAGTATCATTAAAGTTGGAGAAAGAAAAAACAGTAGGAAAATGTTTAGATAGAGGGGTGAAAAAATAGATCAAGTGATTTTCAGAGAGAATAATGTAGATTATTAATGAGAGAGACAGACAAGGAGAGGAGTAAGACGTGGGAGTAAGTCACGGAATGAAAGAAGGAGAGGTAACGGTAGAAGAAGGAACATAGAAAGTCAAAGATCGTGAATAATAAAACAAAGATGGAGGATAAAGATCGACAGGTCAATAAGAAGGTACAGAATAGTAGTAAGGATGCCGAAAAACAGTAGGTATGTTATAGACTGAACATGAATCACTCGGAGAGTCAAAGTTATTCCCAAACTCAATACACTACAAACCAGCAAATCCAGAGCTCATGCGGTTAGAGATTTACCAGGTCAAGAGACAGGAGACCTCACAAAAAACCTGCCCTTGGAAAAACTCAGAAAAAATGTACCCACCTCATGATAAAAACTATGGTTATATAAGTCTTATACCAAAAATATCAATATAATGTACCAATGCAATCTTAAGGGTTCCACATTAAAAACAAAATCTAATTTTGGTTAACTACTACTGCTAATCCATCTAATGTACTCCGAAATCTGGAATAAGAAGGCCCTATACTAATTATTTTCCAATTTTGGATGCTTTGTACTCCCTCATTTGCTCAATTTGCTGAGGTGTCCTTGTGGGGTCACCATGTCTATGAAGGATGCGGACTAGCTTGATTGCCACAACAGCCACCAATCTGTTTAATTGTGTATGCACTTGGATGATCCATATATCTACCTATTAAAAATGTGAAAAGATAGAATCTAGAGATATGAAGACATAATGGGCCTTCTATTTGGCAAAGCCTTGAAAGACAAAATTTCCCAAATCCATTTCCTAATACCCTAATCTGTTAGGAAGAAAGGAGAACATCTAACTAAAGCATCTCAAGCGGTGGAGGACCAACTACGTCCAACAAAATTTCCCAAATCCATTCCCTAATATCCTAATCTGTTAGAAAGGAGAACAGCTAATTAAAGCATCTCAAGCTGTGGAGGATCAAGTAGGTCCAACAAAATTTCCCTAATCCATTCCCTAATACCCTAATCTGTTAGGAAGAAAGGAGAACATTAACTAAAGCATCTCAAGCGGTGGAGGACAAACTATGTCCAACAAAATTTCCCAAATCCATTCCCTAATAACCTCATCTGTTAGAAAGGAGAACAGCTAACTAAAGCATCTCAAGCTGTGGAGGACCAACTACGTCCAACAACATTTCCTAAATCCATTCCCTAATATCCTAATCTGTTAGAAAGGAGAACAGCCAATTAAAGCATCTCAAGCGGTGGAGGACCAACTACGTTTAACAAAATTTGCCAAATTCATTTCCTAATACCCTACTCTGTTAGGAAGAAAGGAGAACATTAACTAAAGCATCTCAAGCTGTGGAGGACCAACTACGTCCAACAGAATTTCCTAAATCCATATCCTAATACCCTAAACTGTTAGGAAGAAAGAAGAACATCCAACTAAAGCATTTCTACGTCCATCCATTTTATAGATTTTCCATATAAACAGTGTAATGCCTTATTTCCCCAGCGGAGGCACTGTGAAGAAACCAAACACTTGCTGTCACTTTGTGATTGCAGGTGATTGATGGTTGTCCCGAAAATGATTATACAAAATGGACAAACCCTTTGAATATATGATGTGCTAGGCTTCAATGACCTGGAAACTATTCAGTCTCTCACCTGAGGCTTTGTTAGTCACTGGTTAATAAGGAAAGTGAGAGGATCTTGGTGCAGGGGAATTAGTGGTGATGGAATTCACGGAGAAAACTCAACCCATCCCAATCTCTTGTCTTAATACATAATCATAATAGGACGGTTACATATCTAAATATTAATCGGGAACTGGTCATATTACACCAGCAGTACTAGATCAGAGGTGGCTGAGCAGATTGCTATATCGTTTTGTGAGATAGATTCAGTACAAATTATGCTGTATTGTGCTCTTGCTATGCTTAGGAGTCCAGTGGGCGGTCCTACTTGGTGATTGACAGCCATTTTGATTATGTGCACATGAAAAATACAGCTGTCAATCACACGGATGGTCCTTGCACAGGACTCCTAAGCATACAAAAAGCAGTGGATTAAAGAAAAAAAATACTATGATGCATAAGTGGGTGAAGAATCAAAAAACTAAAAAAATTCCTCTCTTAGTTTGGGTTCAGTCAGTAGAAGGAGAGGAGGAGGAGGACGACAATGAGCTGTTAGTTGAAGCATCGGTGGAGCGTGGTTTAAATGAACATTTACCCTGTTCACGGTTGATGACTGGGAACCAAGGAGGTCAGGGAATGAAAGAGGCAGGCAGGAAAAGGAGGGGGACACAACCATGTCAGGGAACAGGAAGGAAAATGTGATTAACATTATTTCAAACTCATTAATTGGATGGTGCCAAGAATATAACAACAATCCCCACCCGACCCCCCAACAACGAAAACAGACAGAGAGAGAGAGAAAGAAACACAGTTTGTCATATGGAACACATTATGTCCTGTGGGTAAAGATGGTGTGGTTAGGGTCGAGGGGGTTTGGAGAACATTGGCTAGATATGGATGACATGATACATATTATATTGGCTTGATATTAATGAAATCCACAATATAGACCTTTACGTGTCAGATGTACCCAGATACAACCGTGCATAATTCAGGAGAATGGATATATACAACACAATGGAATGACCTACTGGATTGTCTACCTTCAGATAACTTCTTAAAAGGGACTGTCTACTTTGGAAAACCTAATTTTTATATATCTCACAAAAGAAATCTCAGTTAAAGGGTCATTCCCAACTGGGAAAGGTAGTACATAGTCAAGGATATTTGGGATTAGCCCTAACCTTTTGGGATCAATGGTGGTCCCAGCCATCAAACCCCAAATGATTAGCAAGTTATTGCCTGTCCTATTAACAAGCGAAAACTCCCCAGTTGGGAATAATGTTTCACTAGAGAAAGGTCCTCTTCATCTTATGGTCACTGTAGAGGACTTGTGAGAGTGTGGATGTGATGCCTGTAATGTCTATTCCTGTCCACTAGAGGGGTCTCTGCTCAGGCTGGGAAAAAGAGCAGGGTGCAGGACACACACGCTGCGTGCAGATGTGTGGTGGTCGGCTCTAATGTGCTAGAATGTATAGAGACTGTCTGCTAAGTTTTGATGATATACTGTATACACCGCACATCGGGAAAGTGGAGATTGCTGCCAGACAGAGAACTGTATCCCGCCTGAGCAGAGACCCCTCTGGTGGACGGGAGTAGACCCTGCAGGCATCACATCCACACTCTCACTGATTTGCCTTCCCAAGATTACACAGAAAACTCTCTTATTTAAAAACACACTGTATAATACTTCATTTCTTCTATGGTGGTTCTGCAGGCCCTCCTCAAGGGCCCTCCTCTATCAAAGGGTTATTCTGAATTTGGGAACTTATTGCCTATTTTCAGGACCGTTAACTGATCGCTGAGGGTCTGTTGATTGGGACCACCACTGATCCCAAGAGGTAGAAGGTAGCCAAGCATGATACTCACCTATTCTATAAACAAGTGACCAGTTTTGATAGGTTTGCCCAGTTGATCATACATTAAGGATCTTCATCTCTTGGTAATGGAGTATATGCTTGTCCAGCATTACACAGACAACCCATTTTTTTGAATGTGTGCCCTGTAATACTTAAATCACCCTGTGGTGGCTACCGAAATATTGTCGGGGTCACGGTTGTTGTGACGCACATCTGGCGCCGGTAGCGACATCGCAATGTATAAGTCCTAGGAGCGACGATGAACGAGCGTGAAACAGTCAAAAATCGCTAATCTGTGTCACATCGTTAATTTTCATAATGTCGCTCCTGCTGCAGGTACGATGTTGTTTGTCGCTCCTGCAGCATCACACATCGCTGTGTGTGAAGCCGCTGTAACGACAAACATCTACTTACCTGCGTCCCGACGGCAAAGCGGAAGGAGGAAGGTGGGCGGGATGTTATGTCCCGCTCATCTCCGCCCCTCTGCTTCTATTGGCCAGCCGCTTAGTGACGTCGCGGTGACGCTGAACGCACCTCCCCCTTGAAGGAGGGATTGTTCGGCAGTCACCGCGACGTCGCCGACCAGGTAAGTGCGTGTGAAGCTGCCGTAGCGATAATGTTCGCTACAGCGGCAATCACAAGATATCGCATGTGCGACGGGGGCGGGTGCTATCGCGCTGGACATCGCTAGCCGATGCTAGCGATGTTGCGACGTGCAAAGTACCCCTTACTGACAGGTTTACACACAGATTGTTATGGAAATTAGTTATATTGAAATTCCAAATTTGACATATATCATCCGGATATTTTACAATCATTTGTGTAGGTACGGTATTTACATCTGGTTCCACTTTTGATATTTTGCCAAATAATTATATGGCTGTAATAATAACTCAAAAAGTTAAAAAAGTAAATAGAAAATCACTAAATTTACTTTTACGATATAGAGTAGTATTTGACAAGTTATAGTGGACACAGAGTAGTGTAGCGGGATTAAAGGAAAGCTCCGAAAAAAAAAGGAGGTCCATTGGACTTGCTGTGGTGGAGTATGACATAAGGATTCATAGATCACTAGTGAGAGAGTCCTGGTGTCATGCATGACCAACTCATTGGCCATAGCACCATCCTGCATGGAGAGTTCCTTCAAGCATTTATATTATTTTGAATACCAAATTTCACATTATGATGATCGATGACTTCCAACAAACAAGAAAAAAAATCTATTATATACAGAAAATGTATGATTTTTTTAGATTTTTGGATTTATATGGTAATGCAAAGCTCAATAATATCTCAGATTAATGATGGTGTATTACTCACTTGTGCCCTCCTCTGTTACCATCCCGAGTCCTTCTGCTTTGTTTTGCCGCTCAAAAGCATTCAGGTCCAGGACGCTATATGAAAAGAGGACAGATGACTTGTGTGTATGGATATATAATCATTTGTGGTTATTTTGTGCCATAGTACAAGATCTGAACTTAAAGTTGGTTTCAGATATTCCATTAGGAGACACAAGTGTGGCATTAATATGAATGTCCCTTCAGTAAATAGCTATAATAAGGTGGTGGTGGAATGTAAATGCTACAAGTAACAAGAAACACTAAACACAGAAAATATGTAGATTGTCTTGGCCCTTGGAACTAGTAAGCCTTGTCTTTTGAAAACCAAAAATGCTGGTGATGGTGGAAGGCCAAGGCTAATGCTACAAGTAGTTTAAAGCAACACTAAACACAAGTAACATGAAACATTAAACACTACAAATGCTATAAGTACAAGAAATGCTAAACACAGAAAATCTAGATTGTCTTGGTCCTTGGAACTAGAAAGTGTTATCTTTTGGAAACCAATAAAGGGGTGGTGGAATGTTAATGCTACACGTAGTTTAAATAAACACTAACCACAGGTAAAAAAGAGAATTTTGTTTACTTACCGTAAATTTTTTTCTTATAGTTCCGTATTGGGAGACCCAGACCTTGGGTCTTTAGCTTCTGCCTCCGGAGGACACACAAAGTACTACACTTAAAAGTGTAGCTCCTCCCTCTGAGCTTATACACCCCCTGGTGAGCCAGTCCCAGCCAGTTTAGTGCAAAAGCTGAAGGAGAATAGCCACCCACAAGTAGAACAGAGCAAGAGCAGGAACAACCGGAGACTCTGTCCATGACAACAGCCGGTGATAACACGCGGAACAAGAAATTGCCAACAGGCAACAGGGAGGGTGCTGGGTCTCCCAATACGGAACTATAAGAAAAAGAATTTACGGTAAGTAAACAAAATTCTCTTTTTCTTTATCGTTCCTTTGGGAGACCCAGACCTTGGGACGTTCCAAAGCAGTCCCTGGGTGGGAATAAACAGAAAAACTAAGAAGTAGGCAGAACCTAACTTCACAAATGGGCGACAGCCGCCTGAAGGATGTGTCTGCCCAAGCTCGCATCTGCCGAAGCATGAGCATGCACTTGGTAGTGCTTCGAGAAGGTATGCAGGCTAGTCCAAGTGGCAGCCTGACAGACTTGTTGAGCCGTAGCCTGGTGCCTAAAAGCCCAAGAGGCACCGACAGCTCTGGTCGAGTGTGCCTTGATCCCCGGTGGGGGAGGCTCCTGAGTACTCTGGTAGGCGTCCGAAATGGTCGACCTAATCCAACGGGCTAAGGTCGGCTTAGAAGCAGGGAGGCCCTTGCGCCGACCTGTGGTTAGCACAAAAAGAGAGGTGCACCGCCTAAGCGCAGCGGTGCGAGACACATAGATCCGGAGAGCACGCACCAGATCTAGAGTATGCAGCGCTTTTTCAAAGCGATGCACAGGGGCCGGACAGAAGGAAGGTAGGGTAATGTCCTGGTTAAGGTGGAAGGGAGAGACCACCTTAGGAAGAAAGTCCGGAGTCGGACGGAGAACCACCTTGTCTTGATGAAAAACTAAAAAAGGTGACTCCGTGGAGAGCGCATCCAAATCAGAGACTCTCCTGAGAGAAGTTATGGCAACCAGAAAGGCCACTTTCTGAGAAAGACGATACAAAGAAACCTCCCTAAGAGGCTCAAAAGGGGGTTTCTGCAATACCGTGAGGACCAAGTTAAGGTCCCAGGGATCCAAGGGCCGCCGATAAGGCGGCATGATGTGAGACGCGCCTTGCATGAAGGTGCGGACCTGAGCCAGCCGAGCGAGACGCCGCTGGAACAGAACTGACAGAGCTGAGACTTGTCCCTTGAGAGAGTTGAGGGACAGTCCTAGCTGCAGACCGGACTGTAGAAAAGACAGAAGGGTCGGCAAGAGAATGGCCAAGGAAGATGGCTGGTAGAGCGACACCAGGACAGGAAAATTTTCCAAGTCCTGTGATAGATCTTAGCGGAGGAAGACTTACGGGCCCGAGTCATAGTGGAGATGACTTCAGGAGGAATACCAGAAGCCATCAAAATCCAGGACTCAAGAGCCACGCCGTCAATTTGAGAGCTGCAGAATTCGGGCGGAAAAACGGACCTTGCGAGAGTAGGTCTGGACGGTCCGGGAGATGCCACGGCATCTCTACGGACAGTTGGAGCAGGTCCGGATACCAAGCTCGCATGGGCCAGTCCGGTGCAATGAGGATGACTCGACGGCCCTCCATTCTGATCTTGCGCAGGACTCTGGGCAAGAGAGCTAGAGGGGGAAACACGTAGGACAGACGAAACTGGGACCAGTCTTGAACCAGAGCGTCCGCGGCGAAGGCCTGAGGATCGTGGGAGCGAGCCACGTAAACAGGAACTTTGTTGTTGTGACGGGATGCCATTAGGTCCACGTCCGGAGTGCCCCATTTGCGGCAGATTGACTGAAACACTGCCGAGTGCAGGGACCACTCGCCACCGTTCACGGATTGACGGCTGAGATAATCTGCCTCCCAGTTTTCCACGCCTGGGATGTGGACTGCGGATATGGTGGACTTGGAGTCCTCCGCCCATTGAAGGATGCATTGTACCTACATCATTGCCAGGCGGCTGCGTGTCCCGCCTTGGTGATTGATGTAGGCAACCGCTGTCGCGTTGTCTGACTGGACTCGAATGTGCCTGCCCGCCAACAGGTGGTGAAAAGCTAGGAGAGCTAGAAGCACGGCTCTGGTTTCCAGCACATTGATTGAAAGGGCTGACTCGGACGGAGTCCAAGTGCCCTGCGCTCTGTGGTGGAGACATACCGCTCCCCAGCCGGATGGACTGGCATCCGTGGTGAGAATCACCCAGGACGGGGCCAGGAAGGAGCGCCCTTGGGACAGGGAGAGGGGCCGAAGCCACCACTGAAGAGAGCTCCTGGTCCGTGGCGACAGAGCCACTAACCTGTGTAAGGAGGAAGGCCGCTTGTCCCAACAGCGGAGAATGTCTAGCTGCAGGGGGCGCAGATGGAACTGAGCAAAGGGAACAGCCTCCATGGACGCCACCATTTGACCCAGCACCTTCATCAGACGCCTGAGGGTATAACGGCGAGGCCTCAGCAGAGAGCGCACCACTAGCTGGAGTGACTGCTGTTTGATTAAGGGCAACTTCACAAGTGCCGGCAAAGTCTCGAACTGCATCCCTAGGTACGTGAGACTCTGGGTCGGAGTCAGAGTGGATTTGTGAAGATTGACAAGCCACCCGAATTGGGCTAGAGTGGCGAGAGTGAGCGAGACACTCCGCTGACAGTCTGCGCTGGATGGAGCCTTGACTAGAAGGTCGTCCAGGTAAGGGAGCACTGCCAACCCCTGGAGGTGCAGAACCGCAATCACTGCTGCCATGACCTTGGTGAATACCCGAGGGGCCGTGGCTAAGCCAAAGGGGAGAGCCACGAATTGGAAATGATCCTCTCCTATTGCAAAACGTGTGAAACTGCAATTGGCACATGTAGATAGGCATCTCTGATGTCGATGGACGCCAGGAAATCCCCTTGGGTCATTGAGGCAATGACTGATCGCAGAGACTCCATGCGAAAATGCCGCACCCGAACATGCTTGTTGAGAAGCTTGAGATCCAGGATGGGCCGGAAGGTAACGTCCTTTTTGGGAACTAGGAAGAGGTTTGAGTAAAAACCTCTGAACCGTTCCCGAGCGAGAACTGGTACAATTACTCCGTTTGCCTGCAAGGATGCCACGGCCTGTGAGAAGGCGGCGGCCTTGGAGCAGGGGGGAGTTGAGAGAAGAAATCTGTTTGGCGGGCTGGAAGAGAATTCTATCCTGTAGCTGTGAGAAATGATATCTCTCACCCACTGATCGGAGACTTGTTTTAACCAAGCGTCGCCAAAGTGGGAGAGCCTGCAACCGACTAAGGACGTTGCTGGAGCGGGCAGAGAGTCACGAGGAGGCTGCCTTAGTGGCAGAACCTCCTGCGGTCTTCTGCGGACGCGCTTTTGGGCGCCAGTTGGATTTCTGGTCCTTAGCTGAGTTAGCGGACGAGGCGGAGGGCTTAGAGGACGACCAGTTGGAGGAACGAAAGGAACGAAACCTCGACTGATTCCTACCCTGGGCGGGTTTCCTGGTCTTTGTTTGTGGCATGGAAGTACTCTTCCCGCCAGTAGCTTCCTTAATAATTTCATCCAGCTGTTCACCGAACAGCCGGGAACCAGCAAAGGGGAGCCCAGCAAGGAACTTCTTTGAAGAAGCATCAGCCTTCCACTCTCGAAGCCACAAGATCCTGCGGATAACGAGGGAATTAGCCGAAGCCACCGCAGTGCGGTGAGAAGCCTCTAGCAGGGCAGACATGGTATAAGATGAAAAAGCTGAAGCTTGAGAAGTTAAGGCAACCATCTCAGGCATAGATTCCTTGGTGAGGGAATGTATCTCCTCTAGAGAAGCAGAGATGGCTTTGAGAGCCCACACTGCTGCAAAAGTCGGGGAAAACGCGGCCCCCGCCGCTTCATACACAGATTTGGCCAGAAGGTCAATCTGACGGTCAGTGGAATCCTTTTTTTAAATCAGGTTCATTTTTATTTAACATCAAAATTATACAACACATAAAATAATTCCCTCCATAGAAATATCACAGAAAGGGAAAAAACCTTTAGTCAATAAGAAAAACCACACAAATAACATAATAAACAATGCACCCGCAGTCCACGTCTCATTTCAATATGGGTCTCAAAGTGCATATTATTTCCCAATATATTCTCCATAGTATAGCTTACCCAGCATCATTATGACATTATATATATATACACATATACATATACATACACGCACGCACGCACGCACACACATATACATGCACACACATATACATGCACACACATATACATGCACACACATATACATGCACACACCTTCCAGCAGTACGCATATCACCCTATTTGAGGAAATTTGTTAACCGGTCAGAAGGAGAAGGACCTGGTCGCTCGCACTGTCCTGCAGTAACGCCGAGGAGGGAAGGCCTGGGGTATCCAACCATGCCCCCCAGATCTTATAGAACTTTTTCAATGCATTTCTTTTAAGGTATATTCCTCTCTCCAGTCGAAGTATAGCGTTTACTCTTTCCCTAAAATCCCCGATGACCGGAGGCGCTGGGTCCAACCAGTGGTAGGCCAACAGTTTCCTAGCCTGGTACAAGAGACGTGTAATACCGACCATTACCGGCGAGCTCAAGTCCACCCCCCCCTCCAGTAGACCCAGGATACATATAATAGGTCTTGGCTGTAGACGGATATTGAAAACTTGTCTAACCAAATCTAGTACTGCCCTCCAGTAATCTTCAATGTTCCCACAGGACCACATCATATGCATCAGATTCGCACCTTCCTGTCCGCACCTAGGACACAGATCATCCATCCTAACTCCCATCTTATGCAGTAGACTAGGTGTCCTATATACTCTATGTAACAGGAATAGCTGCGACAGTCGTTGGCCTTCAGATACAGCAAGGCTTGGAGTCTGAGACAGGACCTCACCCCACTGTTCCTCTGTCATAGGGCCTAGGTCCCTCTCCCACTTCTCTCTAGCCTGCAAAGGGAATTTGTCGAGGTGTCTAGATAACATCGCTGTATACAACCTAGAAATAATACCATAGGAGCGATCAGATGTCAACAATTCAGTAAGAGTGTGATTCCGCTCTATCCTAATGTCCATACGACGTGTCTGTGTCTCATAGGCATGACGGAGCTGCAGGTATTGGTAAAAGGAACTGTGCGGTATCCCAAACTCAGCTTGAAGCTGGTCAAATCTTTTAAGTATATTATTCTGAAGAATCTGAGACACCTGATGCACCCCCCTGCTCACCCACATTCTCCAACCCGGGAGTCTCTGCAGCTCCGCCAGTCCACGATTATGCCATAAGGGCCAGTACTCAGTCATTCCTGATATTCCCAGCAACTGCTTCCCTCTATCCCACACCTTGTACATCAATGATAATGTTGGATATAATGTTCCTCCTCTGGGTGAGTAACCTGCGTCCAAAAAAGCCACTGGGTGTCCCCATTCTGCAAGGCCCCTCACCAATTTGCCCCCAGCGTCATATGCCTCATCCTTTCCCCACCCCCTGAAGTGCTGCATCTGTGCCGCAACATAATAAACCCACGGGTTGGGGACTGCCAGACCCCCATCCTCCTTCCCTCTCTGCAGGGTCTCAAGGCGGATTCTAGCCTGCTGCTTTTGCCACAAGAGTTCCCGAAACAAAGTGTTGATTTTACGGAAAAATTTCCAGTGGATCCATATTGGGGCGTTGTGGAGAAGATACAGAAGTTTGGGCATCAGTACCATTTTAAGTAGATTAGCACGGCCAATAAGGGACAGTGGGAGTCGACACCAGGCATCTATCTTGTTCCTAAACTGAGCCAGCACTGGTTCCAGATTTTGAGAGTAGTAATCACGCGGTCGGGCACTAACCACAATCCCCAGGTATTTAAATTTATCCACCGTCGGAATTGGCAGCCCCAGAGTACTAAAATTAGATGGGAGTGGATCTATAGGGAGCAGGGCCGATTTCTTCCAGTTTATTAGGAGTCCCGAGCGCCTACCAAATTCTATAATAATATTTATTGCTGGGCCCACCGATGTCCCCACCTCCCTGAGATACAGCAACAAATCGTCCGCATAGAGGGAAACCTTATGCTCCAGACCGCCTATCTCAAACCCCTTTACGCCAGCGGATGCACGAAGCATAGCCGCCAATGGCCCAATTGCCGCTGCAAATAGTAATGGAGAGAGAGGACAGCCCTGTCTCGTGCCCCTGGCCAAATTAAAAGACGAGGAGGTACAACGATTAACTCGAATCCTGGCCCGCGGAGAGGCATATAACAATTTGACCCAGCCAATAAATCTGGAGCCAAGACCCAATTTCTCCAAAACTACCCATAGGAAATTCCATTCAATACTGTCAAAGGCTTTGGCTGCATCTAATGACAGGACTGCTCTCTCCTTGTTTCTCCCCTCAGAACTTAGCTGTATCCCCAGGAATAAACGTCGCAAATTAATGGAAGTAGATTTATTGGGGATGAATCCAGTCTGATCCTCGTGGATCACTGACGTGATCACCCGGGACAATCTGTTAGCTAGAATTTTAGCGATTAATTTAATATCTAATGTAAGCAGCGAGATTGGGCGATAGGAGTCAGGCGCGGTCGGATCTTTCCCGGGTTTTAAAATCAGAACAATAATAGCCTCCCTCATGGATGCAGGGAGGGATCCCTTCTCCTCAGCATCTCTGAACACATCCAAGAGTCTTGGCAGCAGCAGATGGGTATATAATTTGTAGAATTCCCCCGGGAGTCCGTCCGCACCTGGGGCCTTTTCATTTTGGATTTGACCGAGCGCCTCCTCCAGCTCCTCCAGGTCTATATCTCTATTCAGGGATTCTCTCTCACTATCTGACAGACTGGGGAGAGTGATCTCCTCCACAAAGTCCCGCAGTTCCTCATCCCCATAATGCGATTTAGAGGAGTATAATTGGGTGTAATACTGTTGCATGACCTCCACAATCCTCCCGCTGTCCCTCACCTCCTCTCCAGTGTCAAGTTTCAATTTGGTGATATAGGTCAATCCCTCCTGCGCCCTAGCAATTGTAGCCAAGAGATGTCCCACACTCTCCCCCTCCGTAAAGTACCGCTGCTTAAGGAAAAAGCGTTTGTTAGTGGCCAAGGAAGTCATATGGTCTCTCAGAGCTCTCTGTGCCTTCTCTAAGTCCCGCTTGGCATCATCTGTAGGGTTAGATATAAGAAGTCGTTCTGCATCACCTAAAGTGTCCGTCAGATACTTAGTGCGCTCTCTTGTTTTCGCCTTTCGGGTGCAAATTTCCCTAATATATGTCCCACGAACATACGCCTTCATTGCGTCCCACACTATATGTTTAGATGCCGTACCGTCATTTGTCACAAAATATTCCCGTATAGTGTCAGTCAGAGTGCCCCCTATCAGTTGTATCCAAAAAGGGTTGAGCCGCCAAGGTATCCCCGCCAGCCGGTCTGGGTCCCCAAGCCTTAGACGGACCTGTAGTGGGGAGTGGTCAGACACCCCCCTGGCCAGGTACGTGACTGAAGCTACACAAGGCAGCAGCTGAGCATTTCCAATGGCCAGGTCAATCCGGGACAGTGAATGATGAGAACTAGAATAGCATGAATACTGCCGGACCTGCGGGTTTCTAATACGCCAAATATCTACATATCCCACCTCCTCCATCAGTCTGGCAAGGGATGTAGCTGCCGCCCCCACTGAGATATTCCCTGCATGTAACTTATCCCAATACGGGTGCAAGTAATTATTATAGTCTCCTACTAATAGGGTGGGGACCTCAGGGAGGGAAGCAACAAAATTGAGGATACATTTCAATGGTTCCCCTGTGTATGGCGGCGGAATATAAATTGCAACTAGAACACAGCGCACATTATGAAGGACACAGTAAAGACATACAAATCTACCCTCCTGATCCACAGAAGCTTTAAGACACTCAAACGGCACTGTCCTGTGTACTAGGACACTCACCCCCCTGGAATGTGTGGTATATACAGAGTGATACTCATGGGCTATCCATTTTTTGCGGAGCAAGTGGAGCCGCTCCTTCACCAAGTGCGTTTCTGATAAGAATATTATGTCTGGCTTAAGCTGCTGTAGAAACAGAAAAACTGCACATCTTTTAGTGGCTTCACCCAATCCTCGCACATTCCAGGCCACTATATTAACCTCCTTCGCCATAAGGGTGAGTGCACATATGTAACAGCAGGGGGCAGCAAGCGGGGACCTCCGGACCCATCTGCAGCAGTTCCCATAGATGAGCATAGACCAAACAGGTGCATAAAACAAAAAGGTCAAACAACATAAAAACATACACAGTAAACCAGGACATTCCTCTCAAACAGAGGGAAGTGGGGCTAAACATAACCCTAAGAGCACATAACGGTTTAAGTTCCTGAACAGTCATCAACTGCATAGTAACCTATCTGGGTGGCTCCTGCCAACCGTCCATAAGTGTTCCAGCTGGGAAACATAGCACGTTCACCTCAGCAAGTCCAACAGCAAGGAATCCGCAATAACCCTCAGCGGTGATTTCTGCGCAGTCCTTTTTCATTGGTATCGAGCCATGCGGCTGCATCCTTTGGAGTGTCAAAAAACTTTGTCCCACCATCCGCCACCACTCGCAGCCTGGTAGGGTAGAGCATTGAGTAAGAGATCTGCAGCTGCCTCAGGCGTTTTTTGACATCAATAAATTGCGCTCTCCTCTGCTGGATTTCAGTGGAAAAATCCGGGTACAGTGAGACCTTATGGCCGTCAATAGCCAGATCCTTAATCTCCCGGGCTCTGCGGAGCGCAGTGTCCCTGTCCCTGAAGTGCAGTAGCTTGAGGAGGATAGGACGAGGGGGTGCCCCTGGTGGTGGGGGTCTAGTGGGGACCCTATGTGCCCGCTCAATAGTGAAGAAAGGAGAAAACAGATCCATACCCAAAGTCTTGGGGAGCCACATTTCAAAAAAAGCTACTGGATTATTGCCTTCTGCCTTTTCTGGGACCCCGACCAAACGGAGATTGCTTCTGCGGGATCTGTTTTCTAGATCGTCCACCTTAGCCCTAAGCAATGAGATATTGTGGATTGCTCTGCCAAGGTCCCGAGTCAGAGGGGGAAGCTTATCCTCTGTGGCACTGACCCGGTCTTCCAGGGCCCCCACCCGTACATTGACCCCCTGCAACTCGTGCCTGATAGATGAAATGTCCATTTTAATTCCTCCCATCTGTATGTTCAAAGTGGCTAGCATATTGTTGCAGGTATTTACTGCTGCAAGCACATCACTGAGGGTGGGCTCTGCTCTCCCAGGATCTGTGTTTTCATCTGCAGCTCTAAGGTTGTCCCTCTTCTCCACATTACTGGCAGCAGCCAACATACTCACAGCTCCCTGCTGCTCTTCCTCCTCCATCAGTTCTTGTCCTGGGATCTCCTCCACGCTGAGGTCACACTGCTTAACAGCTCCAGGTATCTCAGGCTGATCTCGTGCAAACTTGCTGAGGCGAGCTATTGCATCAGACGCCCTGCCCCCACATGAAGCTCCAGCGTCCATGAGTGTGGCCTGTGTCCTGCGCTTCTTATCAGCCCGAGTTCTGGTCATATCACTCAGGTCTTTGAAGCCCCCTCAGTCTAGGAGAGGTCACCACTCCAGGAAAGCAGTAAAACAAACTTTAACCCCAGCTGGACAGGATTATACAGGAGTTTTTTGCAGGAGCTGTCTCTACACAGGTCTTCCTCACATGCTGCTCAGGCCACGCCCCGGTCAGTGGAATCCTTAAGTGAGGTGCCGTCAGCCACCGACACAACGGTCCGGGCTGAGAGCCTAGACACCGGGGGGTCTACCTTTGGAGAGTGAGACCACTCCTTGACCACCTCAGGTGGAAAGGGAAAACGGTCATCAGAACCACGCTTTGGAAAGCGTTTGTCAGGACAGGCCCTGGGTTTGGTCACAGCGCTCTGAAAACTGGAGTGGTTAAAGAACACACTCTTTACTCTCTTAGGCGAGGTAAACTGGTGCTTTTCTGCCAGAGAGGGTTGCTCCTCTGATACTGGCGGATTGAGATCCAGTACAGAATTAATAGAAGCAATCAAGTCACTAAGATCTGAGTCACCCCCGGAAAGATCGATGGGGTACATGGAGTTAGCCTCCGAGCCCCCAGTAAGGGCATCCTCCTCATCTTGCGAGTCAGCTCTTGAATCAGAGCCGCGGAAGGAGGAGGGGGAGGAAACCCTGCACCTTCTCTTAGGAGGACGGGGTCTGGGACCTGATGATGAATCCTCTGTGAGCTCCGATGGACGGAGGTCAGAGGATAGGGATCCTAAAGAACCCTTAGCAAGAGCATTAGAGGCACCCTGTGAGGAGGGCTGATGCATATTCATCAAAGTCCTGGACAAAAGTCCCATGGACTCAGCAAAAGACTGGGATATAAACCTAGAGAAGGACTCTACCCAGGCCGGGGGTTCAGCCACAGGTGCAGAGGCAGCCGGAGAGACCTGAAACTCCAGGCTGTGGCACCGCCAAGTTAGAGCAGATATCACAATGTGGATAGGTGCTCGGCTCAGGCAGCAGAAGCTTACATGCAGCGCATACAGTATAAAGCTTTGGAGCCTTGCTCCTCGTGTGAGACATGCGGCTGGAGTGGGGACTCTACAAGAGAATGAACCCCAGGGAGAATATACAGAGGTCCACAACCAGAGACCGGCTGTGGCTTACCAGATCGCTGGAAGCGGTGTTGTGTGCCCTCCAGATCCCGAAGCCCGGACCCCCAATGCACAGCACCTCAGCAGGGATGCAGAGTGCAGAAAGGCCCAGCGCAGAGTGAACTCTGCCTAAGAAAATGGCCGCCGGAGCGAAGAGAGGGGGCGGGACTTGGGGGCGTTCCTGTAGGAGAGCTGGAACTGGAGGGCCAGCAGTGGGGAGTGTCCCTCCCCTGTGCAGGACGGCCGCCGGGAGGAGCCGTGCCTGTCCCTCTGCATGAGTGACATGCGAGGGTAGTTAACAGAAACTAGGCCTCCGGCAAAGCCGGGGCCTAAATTTAAGCGGCGAGGCCGACGCGCAGGCACCATCGGCGCGGTTCTCGGGCGAAGGCTAGAGAACCCGCCGGAAAAGCCAAAATAAATACATTCAGCATACTCTCCCCATACAATAAAGAACAGGGACCCCCAACACATAAACATCTCAGGTACTTAGCTGCTGAGACGCAGGGCCAGGTCCCTGGGGATGAGTGCTCCGGTCCAGCAGAATCCTCAAGGGGCTGTGGATGGAGACCGGTCTCCTGCCAGGCATGGAGACAGTGCTGGCTCCCACTTCAAGCCAGAGCCCAGGAGGGATGGTGAAGGAGCACGGCATGTAAGGCTCCAGCCTTGGAAATCAACCTTACAACACCGCCGACACAGTGGGGTGAGAAGGGACATGCCGGGGGTCCAGACGTGGACCCGCACTTCTTCAATCTCTTCCAAGGAAAAAAAAATCATGAGAATGCATGTGTGGATGTATGCCTCCTGAACACAAAGCGATAAACTGGCTGGGACTGGCTCACCAAGGGGTGTATAAGCTCAGAGGGAGGAGCTACACTTTTAAGTGTAGTACTTTGTGTGTCCTCCGGAGGCAGAAGCTAAACACCCATGGTCTGGGTCTCCCAAAGGAACGATAAAGAAAAGAAACACTACAAATACTAAAAGTACAAGAAACACTAAACATAGAAAATCTATAGATTGTCTTGGCCCTTGGAACTTGTAAGAGTTGTCTTTTTGGAAACCAATAAGGTGGTAGTGGTGAAATTGTACAAGTATTTAAAGAAACACTAAACAGAGGTAACACGAAGCATTAAACACTACAAATGCTATAAGTACAAGAAACACTAAACACAGAAAATCTATAGATTGTCTTGGTCCTTGGAACTAGTAAGCGTTTGTCTTTTGAAAACCAATTAGGTGTGGGTGGAGGAATGGTACATGTAGTTTAAAGCAACACTAAACACAGGTAAAAAGAAACACTAATCATTATAAATGCTTCAAGTACAAAAAACACTAAACACAGAAAATCTATAGATTCTCTTGGCCCTTGGAACTAGTAAGTGTTGTCTTTTTGAAGCCAAAAAGGTGGTGGTTGAATCCTAATGCTGCAAGTAATTTAAAGAAACACTAAATGCAAGTAACAAGAAACACTAAACACTATACAAGTTACAAGTATAGGAAACACTAAACACAGAAAATATGTAGATTGTCTTGACCCTTGGAACTGGTAAGAGTTGTCTTTCGGAAGCCAATGAGGTGGTGGAATGTTACAAGTAGTATAAAGAAACATTAAACACAAGTAACATGAAACATTAAACACTAAAAATGCTATAAGTTCAAGAAACACAAAACACAGAAAATAAGTAGATTGTCTTGGCCCTTGGAACTAGGAAGTATTGTCTTTTTGAAGCCAATGAGGTGGTGATAGTGGAATGTTAATGCTACAAGTATTTAAAGAAACACTAAAAACAAGTAACATGAACCTTTAAACACTACAAAAAGCTATAAGTAACAAGAAACACAAAACACAGAAAATCCATAGATTGTCTTGGCCCTTGGAACTAGTAAGCCTTGTCTTTTGAAAACCAAAAATGCTGGTGATGGTGGAATGCTGATGATACAAGTAGTTTAAAGAAACACTAAACACAAGTAACAAGAAACACTAAACACTATAAATGCTACAAGTATAGGAAACACTAAACACAGAAAATATGTAGATTGTCTTGGCCCTTGGAAATAGTAGCGTTGTCTTTTGGAAGCCAAAAAGGTGGAGGTGGTGGAATGCTAATGCTACAAGTAGTTTATGAAACACTAAACACAGGTAACAAGAAACACTAAAAACACTACAAGAAACACTAAACACAGGTAAACAAACCGTAAACACTACAAATGCTATAAGTATAAGAAATACTAAACACAGAAAATCTGTAGATTGTCTTGGCCCTTGGAACTAGTAAGAGTTGTCTTTCGGAAGCTAATAAGGTGGTGGAATTCTACAAGTAGTTTAAACAAACACTAAACACAAGTAACAAGAAACCATAAACACTACAAATGCTACAAGTACAAGAAACGCTAAACACAGAAAATATGTAGATTGTCTTGGCCCTTTGAACTAGTAAGTGTTGTCTTTTGGAAGCCAAAAAGGTTGTGGTGGTGGAATGCTAATGCTACAAGTATTTAAATCAGCACTAAACACACGTAGCAAGAAACACTTATCACTACAAATGCTACAAGTACAAGAAACACTAAACACAGACAATATGTAGATTGTCTTGGCCATTGGAACTAATCTTTTGGAAACCAGTTAGAAAGTCCTCACCTGCAGGTCTGCATAAGGGCCTGCACACTCTGGAAAAAGCCAACCTCCCTCTTTTCCTTTAGATAATCCAACATTTTCTGTTGAAAAAAAGAATACAAAAATATTAGGACTGAGGAGTTTTATTCATCCCAATGTAAGTAACTATTAATGACTTAGAACATGTTGGCCAATCCTTATTAAAGGGAATCTGCCAGAAGGTTTTTGCCACTTAATCTGAGAGCAGCATGATGTAGGGGCAGAGACCCTGAATCTCAGTCATATCACTTACTGCGCTGCTTGCTGTCATTTTGATAAAATTCCCATTTTATCTGCTCAGATCTACCAGTTGTCTAAATGCTGAGTCCTGTATAACCCCGCCCATCACTACTGATTAGCAGGTTTCTGCCTATGCACAGTGCACACAGAAATCTGCCAATCAGCTATGGATATGGAAGACTACCTGGCAGCAAGTTTACTAGTCCTCTAGTAATAATCTCCTGATGATAAAATAGTGATTTTTTTTAATCAAAACTACCCTAAACAGCCCAGAAAGTGATACATCAATGGAATCAGGGTTTCTGTCTCTACATTATACTGCACTCAGATTAGGTGGCAAAAACCTGCCGACAGTGTTACTTTAAGCCACGTAAATTAGGCGTATAGTCCATCAAACAGATGTTTAAGTTTACAAGAAGGTCTAGTCTAATTTTGTCCATCACGTAGAGGTGTCTCCTACCTGCTGAACCTCACAGTTGCCCCCATTCAGGATAGATATTCCAAGCTTGAGGGTAGAGGAGACCATAGCTCCAGTTTCACCTATGACACAGTTATAAATGGGGAGAGTGAGAAAAAGACTTGACCAAAAACATTGAAAGATCTAGATATAATATATAAAAAATAATACTCATTTTTACGCTAAGAGCGCTCACCTTTACATGCACTAATCATCTGCAAGACCATCTCAGCAGCACCGCGGTTATGGAGACGGGACTGCTGGTACAATAACTTCTGCTTCTCCATCTCTTTCTCCTGTAAATGAAGAAGGAACAAAGCTACTTATGAGCAGTGGACATGGAAGAAGAATATTCTTGGATGAGCAGAAGATGAGACTAGATGTTCCACAGCATCTACATTTCAGGCACAAAATTTAGGCTACCTCAAATGTTAGCTCAACTTCTTCCTCCTCGCCGGCCTCTTCTTCACCTTCCTCCTCCATGTGACAACTCTGGGTGATATAGAGGTAAACTGAATTACATATCTTACCGTGGCAGAGAGAAAACATTGCATGAACTAGGAATTATCTACCAAAGGGTTAAGGAGACAACAAATTCAAGAAGAAACCATAGTTTGTGATGACCATGTAATAAGACCACCAAGAGAAGACTTTGGCCAGACGTTTTATAAGATGTCCTTTGGTTTTGCGCTCACAAAGAAGCTCTCCTCAAGAAAGGCTTTGGCCTACAGCGTAGATACCTATATAGTTGGCACTAGAAACCACTTTCTTAATTTTGGAGGAGAGATACATTCCTATCTCCTCCATTCAAACTAAAACCTATGAGGTCCATGTTTGGACTGAAGCACATCTAAGAAGATGGTCATCTGGTCTTACTGAAATGATCACGTTTCAGTTGACCTAAAGTACTGTGGTGGTCTTCTTGTGGCAAAGGACTTTTTGTTAGTACTTTACCTTTGCCATGATATCGGCATAGGCCATGTATAAGTAGTCTTCATCCAGTTTTCTGTAGAAGAATTTTTGATAGGATTAGTTTAGAATTTTTTATTATATAATTGCTTATGTGGACATTATTAAACTGGACGTCTCATCGTAATACTCACGTTTTCTCTGTCAAAGCAGTCCTACTAAAATGAAGGATAAGTTGGTGAAGTGGATCGGGCTTCTTCTCTTGTTCTTCCTCCTCCTCTTCTTCTGCCTCGCTGGATTTCTGTGGAAACCACCACCCCACCGACACACATCAGATTCAATGATGTAATGATTGATTACTGGAAGCATTCGCTAACTTTCTGAGAATTCTTATGAGGATGATGAGTTTCATCCTTAGATGGCATCCAGCTGTGTATTCAGTATTCAGGGGTGGGAAATGGGACATCAAGGGCATAGAGGGATGTGACTTTTAAAGGCAGCAAAAATTTTAGGAAAAAATATGTCACACTTATAAGTTACCGCATTAATCTATAGAAGCTTCTCCAGCTTAAAAAAACATTAGGGCCACATATGATTTTTTTTTTTTGTTCACGGACAGCAGAAAGATATTCATTAATCTACACACTGTCCAGGAATATCTAGATGGTTGAGAATCCTGCTGGTTTAAGAGTACAGATGATTTGGTTTTATATCCATCAATGTCAATGTTTGCTCACTTTACCCAGTCCCACGTGCTCGCTGCCTAGGAGTAAAGGATACTTTACACGCTGCGATATCGGTACCGATATCGCTAGCGAGCGTACCCGCCCACGTCGGTTGTGCGACACGGGAAAATCGCTGCCCGTGGCGCACAACATCGCTTACACCTGTCACACGTACTTACCTGCCTAGCAATGTCGCTGTGACTGGCGAACCGCCTCCTTTCTAAGGGGGTGGTTTGTTCGGTGTCATAGCGACGTCACTAAGTGGCCGCCCAATAGCAGAGGCGGGGCAGAGATGAGTGGGCCAAACATCCCGCTCACCTCCTTCCTTCCTCATTGCCGGCGGGACGCACGTAAGGTGAGGTTCCCCGTTCCTGCGGTGTCACACATAGCGATGTGTGCTGCCTCAGGAACGACGAACAACCTCGCTACTTACCTGTCAACGATTTTTGGTGTTGGAGCGACCTATCCAATACCAACGATTTTTACCTCTTTTGCGATCGTTTTAGGTCGCTCAGAGGTGTTACATGCTGCGATGTCGCTAACAATGCTGGATGTGCGTCACAAACACCGAGACCCCGACGATATATCGTTAGAGATGTCGCAGCGTGTAAAGCACCCTTTACTCTAGACTCCGCTCTCTCTTTCAAGCCAACATCCAAGCCCTCTTCACCTCCTGCCACCTCCAACTCAAAAATATTTTCCGGATCCATACATTCCTTTCCCAAGAAGCGGAAAACCCCCTAGTGCATGCCCTTATTATCTCCCGCCTGGATTATTGCAACCTCCTGCTCTTTGGCCTCCCTTCTAACAGTCTTGCACCCCTACAATCTATTCTAAACTCTGCTGCCCGACTGATCCACCTGTCCCCCCGCTACTTCCCGACCTCTCCTCACTGCCAATCCCTTCACCGGCTTCCCATTACCCAACGACTCCAGTTCAAAACCCTAACCATGACCTACAAAGCCATCCACAACCTGTCTCCTCCCTACATCTGTGACTTAGTCTACCGGTACTTACGTGCACGTAACCTTCGGTCCTCACAAGATCTCCTTCTCTACTCCCCTCTCATCTCCTCTTCCCACCATCGCATCCAAGATTTCTCACGTGCCTCCCCCATAACCTGGAATGCTCTGCCACAACATATCAGACTCTCGCCTACCTTGACAAGCTTCGAAGGAACCTGTAGACCGACCTCTTCTGACAAGCCTACAACCTGCCTTAACCCTTTGTCTGATACAGCGCCGCACAACCAGCTCTACCCTCACCTACTGTATCCTCACCCATCCCTTGTAGACTGTGAGCCCTCGGGGGCAGGGACCTCTCTCCTCCTGTACCAGTCTGTGCCTTGTATTGTTTATGATTATTATACCTGTCCCTATTATGTATACCCATTTCACATGTAAAGCGCCATGGAATAAATGGCGCTATAATAATTAATAACAATAATAATATATAATGAAATAACCATAATCTATATGCACTATGCACACGATAAGTGTCGTATTGGGGTGACAAGGGCCCACCAGTAATATTGAGTTTGGGGGTGGCTGTTCAACTATATATCATACATATATTACATTATCTATACTCATACCATGTAATAAACTGAGCGTTTGATAAATAAATGATATGCTGCCATTATCAATACACAGTGATCCAGTGTATTTTGCCATCATATAAGGTGATGGATGGGTGCTCAACTCCCTCAGGGAGGCCCACCGGGGAATTCACCTGTCTCCCGGTGGGCCAGTACGAGCCTGCACACGATCATTTTGCATGGTGATATCTTGTACTATCCCACTTACAGCCAAGTCGTCAATCATCCTGTCCTCAAAGTCATGAGCTTCACTCATAATCCAGGAGTGTTTATAGGCTTCCAAGAACATGTTACAAGCACGGTGTCTGCAAAAAGGAATGAAAATATGCAAATGTTACGGATTACAGGTGGACATATAAAAATGGCTCCACTGCTACTGAAGTTGCTCTCTATGTACAGGATTCGGAGCTCTAAAGGCAGTGTCATTTAAGGGGGTTAAGCAGCTTGAATCTGAGTAATGTTTGATCCTACCATTGCAGCAGTAACCCCAGCTGAATATTATCATGTATAACTGTTATGAGATGTTCAGCTCTGCACACACCTGGTGGCACGGCTTCGTCAGACTCTGTTCACATGACAGAGTCTGACAAGGAACCTGAAGCTTCTGAATTGTCTAGCTAGAGTTTGGCATCGGTTGATTCAGGTTCACTGGTCTTAAGGAGTTATTTCCTGCAGACTTTTGAGCAGGAACGTAAAGCTCAGGTTGCTAATTGCCATGTGCAACTGTCTCCTTCCTATTTAAGGCACAGCTTCCTTCTTGTATGTGCTGATGATAGCTTCCGCATAGGCTCCAGCGATCCCGGCCTTGGTGGTTATCACGTTTATGGTGATATGTGTTGTGATTTTGAGTGGTGTGAACGTTCCCCTGTTGTACATCACATTCTTCCAATTTTCGTTGTTGCCCTGTACCCATTGTCTCTCCTGTGTTTTTGAGTGCAGCGTCTACAAGTTTTCGTTCTCCCTTGTCGGTGTCATTTTTTAGGGTTTTTGTTATTGCGTTTTCCAGGCCACCCGAAGAGTGGAGGAGAGGGGAAGTAAGATCAGGGCTCGGTCAGTAGTCAAGGTCATGCTGGGGGCTCGGGCCTGGCTACCATCAAGCCAACTTCCGAGATAAGGGACAGCGTAGGGTCTCGAGTCTGATGGCTAGCCTAGGGGCCCCGGTCCTCTCATTACATACCCCATGAAAGTAACTTGCTCAGCTCCTGAGCTTGCACCATACAAATGTTTTCAACTTAAGCTTAGCGTTTATGGCAGGTGATGGGAATTGGATAAAGATAAAAACTTTTTATTATAGAAGTAGTCAAATTTTTATTACAGATTTTTTTTTCTACTCACCTGGGAAGGTTATATAATGGAGTCATCCTAAAGCAGGCCACTACGGCACGACGACGTTGCTTGGAGAGAAGCTTGTGCCATACGGCCTTCTTGGACTTGAAAGGATGTTCAGTCTGGTGTACAAAGTGGACAAAGGGCAAATCAGTGAGGACAAGCAACATTAGATGACACACATACAAAAAAAAGGATAAGATGAAGATAAAATGATGAATACTCAAAGTCTCTCACCAGTTCCAGATGGAAGAGCACAGCAGAGACTTCCTGCACACGCTTCACTATCTTCTCAGGGTTATTGGAATCTTCTGCTTTCCCTGACATTTTGTTATATAGGGCCATTTGCCAACGCATTGAGGAATTCTCACACTGAATAGAGTGAAAAGATAGGATAAGACATGAGCTTCTAATTGCAAGACTGAAGGCCTCAAATAGAATTCAAAGCCATGTGCTAGGGTCCATATGTAATGCCCTGGAAAAACAGGTATAGGTGCATATAGCCCCCCGTATAACACCTATCCCACACAGGGTTAAAACAGCCAACCTGAAACCCTAGTCACCCCCCCTTAGGGTAGGGCAGACACACCAGTGGGCGGGACTAGGCGGTTGGGAACGCCCACCTAGGGATCTAGAGAGCCCGGGGCAGGAAAACAGTTCAGTCTGTAGCTCAAGTGAGTTAAGAGTGCTTTTCACACTGCGACATCACTAGCGATCTCGTTAGCGATGTGACACGCCAGATCGCAGATGCGATCTGCCGAGATCGCACATGTGACCGGCGCTATAAAAATGACCTATGTGCGATCTGGGCAGATCGCATCTGCGATCTGGCATGTCACATTGCTAACGAGATCGCTAGCGATGTCGCAGCGTGTAAAGCACCCTTTAGATCAAGTTTAGGCTTTGAAGTTGACAGACGTCAGGGTCGAAGCCCTGGCGTACTGGCTAGGTAGCAGACAGTAGCCATAGTCGTCAGGAGACGGGAAGACAGTTCGGCAGATTCGAGGTGGACCGGGAAAGGGTAGGAGCCCGCCGGTACCGACACCGGAGACCCGACCGGAAACCGTGTGCACCGAGGGGCTACTCGGACCCTGAAGCCAGGACCAGCACTGACGGCCTAGCTAATTAACCGATTGAGGGCAGGATTCTAGGTCCTGTCCCAACCTAAGTCCCGAAAAGTAGACAACCACCCACAGAGAGGGATAGGGCCACCGCCAGGGCCTATAGATCCCACGGGTCAGCGTCAGACGGGCACGGCTCCCAAACAAAGAACCGGGAGCGGACTCCTGCGTTTCACACTGGGAAGTCCAACACAGAACACACTAAGTGCAGAGGAGAGAGACTTTGACTACCAGCCCGGGTGTGGGACCAGATACACCCGTCTGCGGCAGACGACCACCATCACCTTGGTTTACCACAGGACTTGTGTGTATTATTCGACCATGAGTAACATCGCCGGCCCCTGCAATCACCATCCTCAGTACAGAGACACTGGGCCCCAGGGCATCCATCCCTACCCACGGAGGGGTTAACATCCAGCAGCCATCACATCTCCCCGGGTACCTCGCAACAGCAGCAGTGGTGCTACATCTCACACACCATGGGTGGCATCAAAGACATTCTGCAACCAACCCTGTATAACTACATCCCCCATTTTATTCGGAGTGTCCGCGCGACTCCTGGGTCCGGAGAACCCCTTGAGCCGTACCATAGATCCGGATCCGAGCAGCGGCGGCTGCTGGCACGGGGGCGGCACACATATAGATTTGCTTCATGGAGCCACAGGTGTGCAATGTGCCTCTGTATCTCACCTCTGTACGGTACCATCTCATGAAGATATTCTACTCTACATGCTAATGAATTCCATATTATCTTTTAGTATACGTTAAGATTAATCCACTAACCTTGCCTTGTAGGTGAAGATTATTCTGCAAGAATTCCCTCACTTCTTCATCTGTGTCTTTCTGTAGAGAAATTACAAAATAAACTCAACAAGTGATCAAGATCAATGGAGACAACATTAAAAGATTGTACTAAATGTTTTCTGGGATAACACCCACCAGCGAATAACGTGTCTTGGCTAATGTGATCAACTCTTGGTCAGTTGGGGAACACATGTTCAACCCAATAGGAAGCATCTTCTTGAGGGTGGCCACAATCAGTGATGTCTGAACAGAATACCGATCTCCGCGTCGTTTCTTCTTTGTGCGCTCCTGGTCAGAACCACCAGACTAGAGGGGAATGGTAAAGTTAGATTATCTAGACGTGGAATGAGATGACGGGAAATATGCCATGCATTCAACTCAGCGCAAGTGTGACACCCCCCCAAAAAATCAAACACCTTAACAGATCATCAATCACAAAAAGGCATCAAAATCTCATCCATCCAGCCATGAGCCGCAATATGCCAAGTGTCTGTCCAGCAAATATCAAAAGCTACTTGAATTAAATAATTTTTATCAAATTCCAATTTCTGGTAAAACCATAGTCCACCACCAACCTTCACTATAAGGGTCCATTTTTCTTCCAAAAGACATAAAATAATGAAATTATGGACTTAATTCCTTTAATCAAACATAACTATGGTTGAAACCACCAGGGTATTACTGACCATTTCATACAATCTATATGATAGTGGTCGTCAATATACCCAAGCTTTCTACAGTTTAACATTGATTAATGTTCTCTATTGACTTATAAATCTGTTCTTCATGCTACCAATAAAATAGACTATTTTCAACCTTTAAACCACAAATGAGGCAGTACATATAATATATAGTGGTCTTGTAAGATTTTTCTCTAGTTAGTGATGGATGGAACAACAAGAAGTATGGAAATATTCTACAGCATTAGGAAATGAGCATTGCAGTTGATGAGATAGAAGATGGTATGATTAAAGAGGTTGTTTAATTATTGTATAATACATTATGCTGTTAGAAACGGCAAAACAAGATTTTTTTTTGTGTTTTTCCTCTTGTAATGTGACTGTGTTATACATATGGCTGTTACATACCTGTTGTACTGCCAACATCTCTGCAGAGACGCTGACTTACTCACTGGCCCAGCTGAGTCGCAAACTCCACGCACTTCCCCGGCCATCCACGTGTGCTGCTGCCTCCTTCCCTTCCTGGGCCCTGTACATGCTGCACAGGGTTCCCGAGAGTGCACCTAAGACGTGAGCGCACACTGGCCTTTTTCTTAAAGCGCTGGTGTGCCATTTCCCAAAAATACCTCTCAGCTTGTGGCTGAGAGGTACTGAGTATTTAAGGCACCCTCCTATTAGGGGAGGTGACTGCGCAACGCCTTAGTCAGTCAGTCTCCTAGCTAGTTAGTTGTCAGGTCCTGAGCTCCTGTCCCATTATCTCTGTGTCCATCACCCTATACCGGTCTTCCCTTACCTATCTACCCCTGCCGTGTTCACCATACCTGTCAGTACCTGCCTGTCTGTCTGCCCTGGTCATCTCTCCTGTACTTGCCTGCAGCTGTATCCATATCTGAGTCCGTCTCCTGTCCTGGGGGTCAGATGCCACAGCCCCGGTCACTTCCCTGGGAGTGGTACCTCGCACTCGCTTCGCAGTGGGTGTTTAGTTAAACCCTTCCCACTAAAGGGTAAGCCTGGGCTCCCCCTGTGGTCCAGTGAGTCTACTAATCCCGCTCGCTGCCCCTACATTGGCCATGAGCGTTACACCTGTTATGCTGCCCACGTACTTATGTTTTATGAATCCCTTCTCAAAACGTTCACTGGTGATAAGACGTGGATTTTAGTATGAGTCCTATTACCCTATGTCCCATGTTGTAAAGTAACCAGGAAGTGGGGCTGAGACACTGGGCATGTGCGACCACTTACACTAAAAACATTGGGTGGACATTCAGAGAGGGAATGAAAAGAACAGTAGAGGGCATCTTGCCAAGTATGTAACCGCAATAACTACACACAGGAGGATTTTTTTTTCAATTTTTCTAATTGAAAAATGGTTATGTTTCTCCAGATTAAAGTGAGAACAGTATTAAATTATTAAATTAAGGGACAGCCCCTTTAATCTAAGAAAGAAATGCACAAATGTGGGTGAGTAAAAACAAGAAAGTATAAAGTAATAAAAACTATGAAAATATATGAGAAAGAGGATGCATGAACCAAGGTTATCATAGATGAGCAAGGATAAAGAACTCACAGCAGATACATGCCATAGATATCTTTGGGAGTCAACGGGATTTTATACTTTAAGCAGGATTAATGTTTGGAAGATTAGAAAAAAAAGCAGTTGCAGGAAAAATAAACAATTAACAAAAAGGAAACGTAAGGTACGTTTCATGATACATCTAATATGGTATGTATCTGTCAATGAAAAATAAGACAAGATGAGATGATGATGACTTGAAGACACAAGAATGTACATAGAAGAAGATATCAACATTTAGAAGACATGACTGCAGATAATCAATTATGGATAGACATAACATATGGTGAGGTCAGGAAGTTGACCTGATATTTCAGAATACAAGACAATATATAAATATATAGGAAACAAACAATAGAAACATCAATAATATAACATAACGCACATGTATTGTGTATGGACACAAAACCAGATCTACAGGCAAATTATCCTATACTGTAAACATAATTTACGTAGATTATGCCAAGGATGCACCGAGCGCCAAGGATTCCACCAAGGAAATGCCCCTTCTCTGCCATCACTCCCTGCCCTGCAGTTATCGGCTAAAGCTACAACTCTCAGACTTCATGCTTTGCTCGTGGTCTTCGGGCTCTCTGTAACTAGTAATATTCTGCTCCGCTTTAGTTGCTTTCACCCACATTTAGGCCAGAAATGAAAGAAGATTGCCCTAGAGAGCTTTCAGTATTACGACTGAGTACAAGAGGCAGACAGAGCAGGATGTCTTGGAGATTTAAAGGGTTATTCTCTTCTTCACACTTCAGAAGTGCTCCTCAACTTCCTGGCTTCCTGCTTGTCAGGGGGAGGTGCGCTTGAGATGATTGACAGTTTGGACCGGTAGCATGGCTGCATTGCTGGTCTTATCTGTGCTCTCTCAGAAAACAGATTTGCCTATACAGCATTGGAGGAGCACAAGAGTCCTTAAGCTGGCCGGATCCATGTCTATATATTGCATGGAGACTGAGCTGGAAACAGCAGTGATATTAGGCCTCAGAAAAAAAGCATCAGAAGCAATATGCAAATGACCATGGAGCTTAAGGGCGGTTTACACGCAGCGACATCGCTAGCGATGTCGCTCGTGAAAGCACCCGCCCCCGTCGTTTGTGCGTCACGGGCAAATTGCTGCCCGTGGCACACAATATCGCTAGGCCCCGTCACATGGACTTGCCTTCCTAGCGTCGTCGCTGTGGTCGGCATACAGCTTCTTTTCTAAGGGGGCGGTTCGTGCGGCGTCTCAGCGATGTCACACGGCAGGCATCCAATAGAAGCGGAGGGGCGGAGAGCAGCCGAAAGAAAGTGACACCCACCTCGTTGCCGGAGGACGCAGGTACGGTGTTTTACATCGTTCCCGGGGTGTCACACGTAGCGATGTGTGCTGCCTCAGGAACGACGAACAACCTGCGTCCAAAAGCAGCAACGATATTTTGGAAATTGACGACGTGTCAACAATAAACGATTTGGTAAGTATTTTGCATCGTTAGCGGTCGTTCGTAAGTGTCACATGCAACAACGTCGCTAACGAGGCCGGATGTGCGTCACGAATTCCGTGACCCCAACGACATCTCGTTAGCGATGTCGTTGCGCGTAACGGGGCCTTTAGGCTCTTGCGATCAGATCGCAGCCACGGAGAAGAGAGAGAACAGTGTTCCCATCTTCTCCGCTGCCTGTCTCTGCATATATCACACTGAACTCGGATGTCATCCACATGCAGTGCGATGTTTCACACTCACCCATAGACCTGTATAGGGGTGCGTGACCCGAGACTCGCTGCCAAACATAGCATGCTGCGATTTTTTTTCTCATGCCGATACGGCATGAGAGAAGAATCGCAGATGGACACTGCCCCCATGGTTTTACACTGGTGCGAGTGCAATTCCATGCTTTATAGGATTGCACTCGTCCATGTAAAACGGTGGAACCAAGGCTTTGAGCACAGATGCTACAAAATGTGTCTATTAAAGTAAAGAGGGTGCATTACTTGAAGGAGCACTATCACTGATTTGCTCAACATTTTTTAAGGGAAGTTAGTGTAAAAAGCAACTTGGAAACCTGTCTTTAAGACACCAGTTTATTTATATTACATTTAATCCATATACTTGTAAAATATTTGCTCTATGATTGTCACTCGCACTTGTTTTCGGCACTGGTCTACTCACCACGCTGCTCCACTCAGCCTCAGTACTCCACAATGAAACCCCTTGTTGCAGCACTTCCAGCCTGTTACATTTCCCTGCTGTCTCCACCTGGCTATAGGAAGGTGCAGGCAGTCCTGCAGAGTTTAGCTTTCCTGTCCTAGGGGATATATTAAGCAGCTCCTCCCTCCACATGGTGCCTGAACTTAGGTTCCTGGTGGCATCTTGTCTCTAGTGTTCCGTGTAGGTTTATCGTCTCTTCAGTTTTTGACCCGGCTTGTCCATCTAGTTGTCGTCTGACCTCTTCGCTCCTGACCTTAGCTCTGTATTATGACCCTATGCTGCCTTCCCTGACCTTGGACTCTTTGACTAAAGGGGGCTTTACACGCAGCGACATCGCTAACGAAATGTCGTTGGGGTCACGCAATTCGTGACCCACATCCGGCTTCATTAGCGACGTTGTTGCGTGTGAAACGTATGAATGACCGTTAACGATCAAAATTACTCACCTAATCGTTGATCGTTGACATGTCATTCTAATCCCAAATGTCGTTGCTGTTGCAGGACGCAGGTTGTTTGTTGTTCCTGTGGCAGCACACATCGCTATATGTGACACCGCAGGAACGTGGAACGACACCGTACCTACGGCCGCCCGCAATGAGGAAGGAAGGAGGTGGGCGGGATGTTCCGCCCGCTCATCTCCGCCCCTCCGCTTCTATTGGGCGGTCGCTTAGTGACGCCGCTGTGACGCCGAACTTACCTCCTTAGAAAGGAGGCGGTTCACCGGCCACAGCGACGTCACTAGGCAGGTAAGTAGTGTGACGGATCCTAGCGATGTTGTGCGCCACGGGCAGCGATTTGCCCGTGACGCACAACCGACGGGGGCGGGTGCTTTCACCAGCGACATTGCTAGCGATGTCGCTGTGTGTGTAAAGTGACCTTTAGTCTCTGCCTATGCCCTCTATACCTAGTACTCCTACCTTGACCCGTCGGTCAGCTGTTACAAGCCCAGGGACTGCCCTGAGAGTGGTGCCTGACGACTGCCTGCAGCTCAGCCTATCCTCACCATCTGAGGCGCTAGTGAATATCAGGTAGTCACTTAGTCACACCTTTCCAGGTCAGCCCGGCCCATGGCGCAGTCACAATGATCTTACCCTTAGCGCATTATTCAGCAAGCAATAGATACATTATTGATGGACTTGTAGAACATTTGCTTTCCATACATTTCTGGTCATTGCGCACATGTCAGTGTCTTTACATAGACCATATTATTACCAAACATTTGTCCATGTTAATGGACATTAAAGCAGACTGCATTTCTCTCTGTTGTGAAAACATTGGCAGAATTTGCATTTTTAATAAAATACAAAAATAAAAAAAACTTCTAAAGAAATCCACAGAAAAAAAAACATCATCCTCCAAGGCAGACAAAGAAGATTGCAATAAAGCAATTAAATAAAAGCACATTTTCGGAAGAGTGCAGCCTTCCTGCACCTCCGTTTTCACCCACATCTGTGCCCTCACTCTGTGCCAACACATTTGACGTGCCATGTGTTGCTCAGGCAGAAAACATACAGCCGTTCCGGTTTCTGGAGTGGCTGCAGAGAACATGCAAAATCATCCGTCTATCTGACCTCCTTTCACTTTTTTGACAAAAAAAAAAGAAAATGACTCCTGCCAACTCCTCTGTGAGAAGTTTGGTAATTCTCAACTTCTAACTTAGTAGCATATGGGGCATAAAGGTGTCCAATTATCACCCTCGGTAGATATGGCACTGGCGTAGGGTGGCCTTTTCCAATGGGCAATACGTTGCAGGGTCCTCCACACCACTGCCATGTTTGGGGGACTGCTCCGATGGTGATGTGCTATCCCTTTAATTAAGTTAAATAGTTCAATAGGCCTTATAGACCTTGCCCTGAGGTTTGGAAAATGTGGCTCATAAAGTTCAAGTAACATATAATCTTGTTTCATTTGTCACTTTACATAAATGTATAATTTATTTAACCTGGTGTAAATGCCACTGTTCTCCTGAACCCGACATTGTTTCTCTTTCGTTCCTGCGCCTCTCCGTTCCTGAGATATGGTCTGTGATGGTGGAATATGGGGGGTAATTTTGTGTAGGTTCGTATTTTAGGTCCATTCTGTGTACATTGTCCTGTTTGCAGACAAATCACCCCCTACCGGGCTTTTGTCCCCAAAGTCTGGGGGAGGGGGGCCTGGGATCTACCTAAACTCTCTACTTAACTTTGGGATTATTGACTTTGGCTGGGAAGAAAAAGAGACAAGCAGGAAGTTTGATCCTCTGGGGGAGAAGCTGCAGCTACAGGCAGAGAGCTGTTGAAAAGGACTCCTGGAGGATTGTGACTCATACCCGGGACATTTATGCCTTTACCCTCTACTTTACCCTCCGTATGGTGGATTATTTGATGGACCTTTTGACTTGCATGGAATAAAGACCGTCGTTGACACATCGTTCATTTTCAAAATATTTTTTGTCGTTTGGAACGCAGCAGACATATTGCTACGTTTGACACCCTGCCAACGACAAACATCGTAGTGCGTCCGTCATCAGCGACGCGTGCGTGTTGTTACGAGCAATGCTCCACGCCTCCTCCACTCTGATTGGAGTCACGCCAGGGTGTATGCTATGGACAATTATACGCCTCTGTTGTTGCCGGAATCGTTGGGAGGAATGCTGTGTGACGGTGTCCACACAACCTCCTTGGTCAAACAATATATCGCTGAACGATGTAGCGTCATTTGTGAGATGGGTACGTGTGACCGCTACAAAATGACCTATGAGCGATCTCAGCAAATCGTAGCAAAGATCTGGGCGTGTCACCTAGCTAACGAGATCACTAGCGATATCTTTGCTTGTAAAGCGGCCTTAAGTCTGGGGGAGGGGGGCCTGGGATCCATCTAAATCAGTGTTTCCCAAACTCCAGTCCTCATGCCCCCAACAAGTTATGTTTTCAGGATTTCCTTACTATTGAACAGGTGATGGAATCATTATCAAGGCATCACCTGTGCTATATTAAGGAAATCCTGAAAACAAGACCTGTTGGGGGTCGTGAGGACTGGAGTTTGGGAACCACTGATCTAAACTTTCTGCTTACCTGGGGGATTATTTAGTTTGGCTGGGAAGGACAAGAGACAAGTAGGAAGATTGATCCTCTAGGGGAGAAGCTGCAGCTACAGGCAGAGAGCTGTTGAAAAGGACTGCTGGAGGGTTGTGACTGATACCCGGGACATTTATCCCTTTACCCTCTACTTTACCCTCCGTGTGGTGGATTATTTGATGGACCTTTTAACTTGCATGGAATAAAGGTTCTTTGGATTGTTCACTCATCTCTCGCTCTGTTGATTGTGTGATATGGGAGAAGGACCCCATGACATGGTCGCCTGTTTTTTTTCCTGTATGTAACCTTAGTCTTTTTTGTCAAAAGGGTGTGGTTTTCTGCAGACGCCAACAAAGCAGCACTGTGGGCCACACCCACTTGGCGATAAAGGTTTAAATCACACACAGGGAAAAAAAAGGCTGAATCTCAAGAATGGAGAGGTGCAGGAACAAGAGAGAAACAACGTCGGATTCAGGAGAACAGAGGCATTAATATAAATATATATATTTATTTATCACACGCAATCTGTTAAATTGAACTAAAGGGTTCAAAAAGTGTATTAAATCTCAAGCCATAACCTTCGAGGTGAAGGTAAAGAAGCAGACTGTGTGTATGGACCGAATGAGGCCTGAATCTTTATCCATAATTATGTAATATCAGAATAAATCTATCAATAACTTAAATTCCCTACACTGACCTACCCATCTTAGGATATCCTACAAGAACTTTCAGGCAGTAAAGTGAAAGGAGTCCTTGAATTATTTCTCTAGGACCAATATTTTTTTCAGCTACGGACTGTACAAACTAAGAGTGGCCGATACTGTACAGCGTTACACGGCACTTCAGTGACGGAAGTGATATACAAGTGAAAGCAGGACAGACAGACGGAAGTAGCCATGCTTCCCACACAGGCAGAGGGCAATAACGCAGCAGCCCCACCACAAGAAAAGAGGTTGACTGCTGACCTGGCTGTCTCCAGACTAACAAGGGAACAAAGAGAGAAGCATATATGTTACAGAATAAACTGGAAATGTAGAACATCTAATAAGCTAAAAATTTAAAAAAGAGTCAAATTGCGATGATTTAAGTATGTAAAATAAAAACATACATAAGACTAATAAGATCATTGGAAGAAGACCTAGGACTCGTAACACCAAAAATATCTCCAATGGCTGCTCGAGAACGTATCTCGGTATACATCTCGTCCATTGTTGGTTGTAGAACTCTTCATGTTGTGAAGAACCTACCTATATAGTGTATATTCCTTATACATATACTCCCTGACAGAAGTGCTGTCGCTTATCCATGTTATGTAAATAAAAGCTTATAACCTGACTTTAAATTCATCCATTGGTTTTATAAATTACTTTTTTGAAGGCTGAAACCCTCCCAAATTTGGTTTAGGTTAGGAAAATAAAGTTGCTGCAAAGCTGAAATATTGATCATTTAATGAACACAGAAAGGTCAGATTTTGGCAAGACAAAAGCTTTGTCACCTTGTCATATAATGCACCCAATCCTAGTTTACATCGTCACCTGTGCTCACTAAATGATCGGTTAATTAGTGGGTGTGTATAAAAAGAAACCCAGCACCCCAGACCTTCACTTGAACTGCAACTTGACCTCTGACAACATGCCAAAAATCCTTTGCTTTGCAGCAACTTTATTTTCATAACCTAAACCAAATTTGGGAGGGTTTCAGCTTTCAAAAGAGTAATTTATAAAACCAATGGATGAATTTAAAGTTAGGTTATAAGCTTTTCTTTACATAACATGGATAAGTGACAGAACTTCTGTCAGGTAGTGTAAGTTATCACCATACTTTTGATGTGCACATTTAGCTTGAAAATCTACTATGTAGTGTGTAGGCAAATATGGTAAGTGTCAAAGCTGAGGAATGTAATTGTTACGATGGTAGGAGGTAGATGCTAAAGATGTAATTCGAGAGCTCACTGGAGAACCTTTGAATGGTCAACCCACCTTGGACATTTTGCTTTTGCTGTCTGCGGTGAGGAAGGACATGTTGTTGATTTCGTTCTGTACCACAAAATTCTGTTCCTCTCGTTTAAAGTTCTAGTAGAGAAGGTGAAATATTAGATTATATCTTTTTCATACCTTAACTGATGATACTACTTAAAATCTTAATTTTAAAAAAATTCTTGGGAGTGTTCCCTTCTCTTCTTCAACAGGTATCGGAAAATTAGTGGTAGTTACTAGAAGGGAAATTTACCAGGACTTTTATGCTTCAAAAGAAATGCAAATGTGGTCTTTCCTGGAAGAAAAGTAAACTAGCGAGATGGCTAAACTAAGAAAACTCCATATTCAGTTGGTCTCCTTTGGCTAGTTTCACACTTGCGTTCAGCACAGTCCGTCACTATGGAGAATAGCGCAGTCCGTTAACGCACTGCGCTATTCTCTATAGACTTGTATGGACGACGCACTGTAACGCAAGTGTCAGTGTTGCATCCGCTGGACGACGCAGCGTCGTTATTTTGACGCTGTGCCTGGCGGATGGAATGCTGCATGTAACATTTTTTTTGAGCAGCGGAAACCTTTATTTTTCACTGCGCATGCTCTCTTTTTTTTTTTTTTTTTAATCACAAACTTTATTTTATTTCTCGGTGGCCGAACGTTCAGCTGAGCGCTCGGCCGCCGGCATGTCAGGGCACTCAGCTGAGCGCTCGGCCGCCGGCATGTCAGGGCACTCAGCTGAGCGCTCGGCCGCCGGCATATCAGGGCACTCAGCTGAGCGCTCGGCTGCCGGCATGTCAGGGCACTCAGCTGAACGCTCGGCCACCGGCATGTCAGGGCACTCAGCTGATCGCCCGGCCGCCGGCATGTCAGGGCACTCAGCTGAGCGCTCGGCCGCCGGCATGTCAGGGCACTCAGCTGATCGCCCGGCCGCCGGCATGTTATAGCGCTCAGCTGAGCGCTCGGCCGCCGGCATGTGAGAGCGCTCGGCCGCCGGCTATTAAGAGCGATCAGCTGATCATTCACAATAGTCGGCTGCCGGTACTGTAAAGAAGAAAAATAAATAAATAAATAAATAACGCTTTCCGTTATTTTGTACGATCCGTAGCATTGCGTTGTGCCACTACATGCAACGCATCCGTTGCATCCGTCACACAATGCAATGCTACGGAAGCCGTCCAACGCAAGTGTGAAACTAGCCTAAGAAGAATCGGTTCTCCTCCACCCTGAAACATTTCATCAAGGGCTTCTCATGCTACCTCAAAACAGATGTCTTTAAATTGGAGTCAGACCTGAATATTATCCTTAGCCCATGTTACCAAATATGGGTGTCTCACGTAAGGGGAGGCTGTAGGAAGTGGCCTCAGGAGCTAAGCCTGCTTAGAACTTACATGGGACTTGGACCAGAAGATAAACACTTCTCCAACCATGCGGAAGAGTTCTTCTGCATCACAGTTGGGTACTGTCAGCCAGTTTGCTCTAGGAAAAAGTACAGAAATCTATTGGTAATGCCAACGTCACTCCAGATCACAATAAGAAGTTTTGATGGCTCATTAGGATGATGACATTAATCCTTTATTTTGGCCTGTTGGTTATTATACCTGTTGTTGTCCACATAGCGGATAAGTAGAGGATAAAGAGCGTAGAGGTCTCGGCACAAAACGGAGAACTCATCACGAATCAGACTCTCTGAATCTTCAGATTCACTCTTGACTTCCAGACGTAGCTGATCTTCTTCTGCCACAACTTTACCTGCCCGTTTTTTCAGCTTCTCCATAGTGGGAATGAAATGGGATCGAAGGAGCTCTGGCTTCGCCTTACTTACAATGGGTTGGGCAAACACTGGTAGAAACAAATTTTATATGAGTGTTATAATCTTGGTGTTACCGACTATCCTTCAAAAACACAAACTAAGCCTGATAAAATACCCGCTAGTCTCTTCATCCAGGAGGCCTCGTCTATGCCAAGGTTGTTGACAACAATTCGGAGGATGTTTCCCAGAAGAGCATTGAGATGTTCAGAGGTGACACTTGTGCAGCAAGGTGAAGAGTCATCTGGGATGTTCTCTGGTCCTCTTTCCCACCAGCGAGGAAGATAATTACACAGCATAGGCAGTGTTACTTCAATGACATGTGGCATCTCCGTATATCGAGCACCAGACTCAGCCAACATCGAAATTTCCCTCGTCAAAGTCTGGAGATCAGGAATGTCTGGACACATTTCTTCAACAGAGTTGGGAAGACCCAGGACTATGAGAAATTTAAAAAAGTAAAAATTTAGATAAGAACTGTATGAGAATTGATTTTTTTTTTTTAATAGTGTTTTCTACTCAAACTTACTGGCACGCTCCCGAGGAGACTTGGTGGTATAAACCGAGTAGATATTATACTCATTCAGGTATGGTTCCAAGAAAGCCACAGGCATGGCAGCGGCAAGCCTGGCCAGACACTCTCCCAAAGCTGGACGCTGTCTGATATAGGACACAGAGGCAAATTTTACATCTAGAAATTTTCTTTTCCACAAAATCTATTAATTGTACGTGATGATGAACGACCTTACTTTTCAACATAGGGGTTCTTAGTGGTTCCCAGAGAGTAGATACTGCACAATGTTCTGTAGCAGGAGACTTGGACATCATCCACTGATGTGACAGAGGAAGACAAGACGTCAATGGTGTAATAAAATAATATAAAAAAGGCATAAAGAGGAGAGAGATGATACCTCTTTGTCTCAATTCATTTCTAAGAGGTATATATAGGTATATATATATAGTTAAGCCTACAGGTATAGGTAAACGTCAAACAGCCTGTGCTGTTTACGGATGCCTACACAGAAATCTTTTTGGCCTTAGTGGTACGGATACAGCCATTAAATCCTCTACCTACCCCCATTGTTGGAAGCCCCTGATGAACCCCTAGAGAAATGAAAGAGGGGAGAAATGCAGCAAACAGGAGCTATTAAGCCAAGTATTATTATTTATTGACAGCTTAGGCTGTTTGAGGTTTTCCTATACTTGTAGGCTTAACTATGTATGCCTTCTAGAAATGAATTGAGGCAAAGAGGTATGTCACTTTATGGAGTAGTATTTTTGTGAACGAGCTTTATATATGTACTAGCTGTAGTACCCGGCGTTGCCCGGGATAGTAACTAAGTGTCTCTCTCCCACTCTCTCGCTCTATCTGTCTCCCTCTTTATCTGCCTGTCTCTGTCTGTTTATCTCTGTCTGTCTCTCTCTATACCTGTTTCTCTGTCTCTCCGTCTGCCTCTCTCTCTCTCTGTCTGTCTCTGTTGGTCTGCCTCTCTCTGTCTCTCTCTCTGTCTGTGTTTATTTGTCTGTCTCTCTCTGTGTCTGTCTCTGTCTCTCTCTATTCGTCTCCCCAGCGATATCACATTACCTCACACATAAGCTTCTTATACTAAGAATGTCCTTCTTTGCCTATAGCAACCAATCACAGCTCCTATTAATGACCTATAGCTCCCAGCTCCATTGACTTTAATGGAGGCAGGTTTTTCTGGCGAATAACTGTAAAGCGCAGGGTTAAATTTTCCAATCAAAACATAGTCTATGGTGTTCCCTGAGTCACATGAGGAGTCTGTGCAAAATTTTGTGATTGTAAATGTGATGGTGTGGATTCCTTTAGCGGACATACATATATATATAAACACACACACACACACACACACACACACACAGCTTTATATATTAGATTATATTCTGCTCTAGATAATTATCGCATCTGTGAATGAGCTCTGTATATACCCTGTTGTCCTGAAAATAAGACCTACCACAAAATTAAGGCCTAGCACATTTTTACAGGATTTTGGGAGTATGCTGAAATATAAGCCGTATTCCAAAAATAAACCCTATTTACAGTTCAATAAAAAAATGTCCAGGCAGCTATCACTATACTTGTAAAAGAGTAAATAGAATACAGCAGGACAGATACCATAGACCCTTCATCAAGGGAAACAGACAACCCTAAAGAATTGCACTCAGAAGAATAAGGGTTAGCCAGTGCGGGGCTCTCACACCCAGATTGGGTAGTACCGCTGGCATCGCTCCATGTCGGAGTGTTGTGGCTTCTTTTGGTGACCAAGGGGAGCCAACCACCACACTTGTCTGTTGTGGAACGCAACTGGAATGGCAAAGGACCTGACAATGATGCACCTTTGACAGGAGTGATGCAAATCTGTATGTGAGAGCCCATCCACCATTGGCACTTGCCAACGCTAATTGTTTTGGGTCTAGGGGGGGGGTTTGGTGTGTGTGATTCATTTAGGGGTGTCTGTTTTCTTTTTCAGGGGTGTCTCCTTTCCTTGAAGAAGTGTCTACTGTATCTATATAGGTCTTTGTTTACGTTTCCTGGTAGCTGTCTGGACATGTTTTGATTTTTGCTCATGAATACTGGTTCATTTAGATTGTTGTACATGGAAAAAGAAAATAGGATCTAAAGAAATTCATGATGGAATTCAGGTTTTGGTGAATTATGATGATGTTCACACCGCAGAGATCGCCTAGCAGATGTCTTGACAGTACTCCCAAAGAAAATGGCTTTTTGACTGGAGGAAAAAAATATTCTTGCTAGTTATAGAAATGTTCTATTGCATGTGTGGCACAACTGTAAGTGATCGTGAGGTTTTGACCTTTAGTGATTCTTGCTTATATACTGGAATTTACTATAGCACTTTTTACACTTTGTACACATGCCCAAATTTTATCTGGGACCTTCTTCAAAGCCATATTGAATTGACACGTTAGTGTGTTGTCTGTGTTCTCTTTGGCCATACCTACTGGACAAGATCTGATGAGAGGACCCATTGTTGAGTAGATCGAGCTAATCTAACACTAGGGAATAGGCTGAATGAGAGTTTTTTTCCGGTATTGCAAACTGATTTATAAAGACACCAGATTGGAAATAGTATTTCAGATTTGTTAATTCCATACAAAGTCTATTGTGTTTGACATGAACTTTTTTGATGACCCTTCCCCAACATCAAACCCTATAACTTACATATAACATCATCTCCAAATTGATGTTGAGCAATGTGCTCAAAGAGAGATGTCAGAACTGGCAAGAGGGCCACTGTGGTGTAATTGATATTTTGGGACACGCCCTTGACCTGGGTTTTGGATTGAGAAACTTTTCCAAGTTTTAGGTTCTCCACCATCTTCTCAATGTCCTCAGATGCACCCTCAAAGAAGGAACGTAAACCGGCCTTGACTATCTCTGGGCCAGACTTCATTACTGTCCTGTAGAGAAGGTTAATTGAGAGGCATATGTTCTTATGTGAGAGATGAGATGAAGAAAATATGACAATTATGCTCATATATTTCAATATTTGCATAGTCACCTGGCATCCAGAGAACGTGCCAAGATGTGCAGACAGTTGACAATAGCTGAAGCATCAGTTCCTGAGGGAATATTGCAATATATTAATTTAGTAGAAAGTCATACATTCCTTAAAGGATACGTCTCAACAAAATTTACCCCTATATAAATCTCGCACCACCGTTTGTGACTGGAAAACAACTTTCTTAAGTTATAACTACCATATTAGTAAGTTGTTGCGCCACATACCTTCTTAAACGGTCAATGCAAATGAACACTCAAGAGTCCCCTGGGTGTACCTGGACTGTCTAGGAGTCCTGGTCAAGGTTTGTTAAACCCTTTCTGGTTCTAAGGGCTCGCTCACATGAGCGTATAAAAGGGATTGCACTCAGACCAATGTGCAGCCGTATTCGGCACGCTGCGATTTGACTCCGGAATCGGTACAGAAAAAAAAAAAATCGGATGCCGTACAGACCATAAGTACAGCATCCAATATTTACAGATACATTACAATTCTGTAAGATGGGAGACTGTAAATGGTCTTGTAAAAGATTACTACCGTGTTTTCCCGAATATAAGCCCTAGCAGTAATTTTCGGCCTTTTCGGAGTAAGGTTTAAATATAAGCCCTACCCCAAAAATAAGCCCTAGTTGCAGTTCAATAAGGAAGTGTCCTTGCAGCGAAAAAAAAAAGTTCCAGAATACTGCAGAACACTTCATTATAGAAAGGAGACACCCCCCAAAAGAGAGAAGAAAGAAGGTCCCGCAATCATACTCAACAAACCCGAACGGGAGGACCTGCGGTAGAACTATAGAGAACCTGCGGTGGAACACACACACATACACATCCGGTGATACCGTACTGCTTCCAGGACTTGGGATGCAGTGGAATGCGAGGACCTGCAGTGCAACGTATTGATGCGTTCCACCGCAGGTCCTCACGCTGCACTGAACTACGTCTCAGATCCCTCTGCCGGCCAGAAGCAATATGGTATTACCGGATGTTGTGTGTGTGTGTGTGCTTGCGATGTGATGTGTATGTGAGTGGTGGCCAGAAGCAGGGGAGGACCTCTGTGGAGCTCACCTGTTGGGAGCACCCGCCGCCGCCGAGGATCGCAGGGGGACCTGGGAACGACTCGGACATCAGGGGGTCTGGAAAGTATGATTCTACTGGAGGAGCGGGGGACAAACTTAACCCAACCCGTGTTTCCCGGAAATAAAACCTACCCCGAAAATAAGCCCTAGCACATTTTATGGGGCAAAATATAATATAAGACATACAGTATATATCTTATTTTCGGGGAAACACGGTAGCTGCCGAGTATAAAAAATAACGGATTGTATACGGACAGCACATGGCTGACAAGTGAGAATGTCCAACTTTTCTAGAAGAGATTCGGACAGATTATTTTATATGCTCGGGTCACCCTAGCGTAAAACTGGTGCATGTCCACAGTCTTTGACCGTGCGCGGCTCTGTATTTATATTGATCCTGAGCTCACGTTCAGTGCATGCACAGCGCAAAGTTGATTACTTGCTCTGCGCATTCGCTCATTTTTCAGCCCTACTATTAGGGCATCTTATTTTTTTCAGTCTGTTGATGAGGATGTAGTTGCATCCACATAAATTGAATGGTGAGGGCCTGGCTTAATACAGATTGACCAAGACTCTTAAAAGGGGCCACATACACCCACTGCACTCTCATACCTTTATTTGCATAGTAAGTTTTTTATAAGGTGGTGACAAACAGTGGGAACGGTTTACAGAGGTAAATCCTGCCGACAAGTTTTTGTTTTTTTTAACTTGACCAAAGCAAAACTTAAACTTTGACAGCCCCCTTCAACACCACAAATCCAGAGGAAAATAAAACAAGTGGATCCAGTAGATTTTGGGAGCAGTCAGTATGGGGTGGGGTGGGGTGGAGTAATCAGCTCATGCAGTAAAGATTAGTGGAATGAGAAGACCTTCACAGCAGCAATATCTCACTGCTTACCGAACAAAGACACGCGGTGCCGAACCAGAGCTGCCACCTTACAGAAAAGGCTAAGAAGGGTGAGAGAGGCAGGTACAGGGGGAAGGAGGGGAAGAGACAGCGAAAGTGAGTCTAAGGTACAGGTACAACAATTCTATAAACCACAATGGGAACTCCTACATCCCACCAGACTGCAGAAATCCACATACAGATATAAAATGTGCCAAACCCATCCAACACGACGCGTTTCAATCCAACAACTTACACGCATTTACCAGCCAAGTAATTCTGATAACACTGATCACTAACCTAGCAATCATTTCCTTTTCTTTGTTCGATGCATGTCCACCACTGCCTAGGACCTTTGCTGGTGTAGACAAGAAGTAGAGGCAATGGTTCTTGAAGTACTGGTTGATAAGCGGAAGAAGGATCTGAAAGTGGAAAAATAGCATCACCTAGTGACTAAAAATGCTTTCCATACGAAGCATCTTGTCAGTCAGAGAACATGGCAAATAATGGTCTACTACCTCCCAATCAGCGTCTGAAGACCACTTCCATTATGCAAAAAAGACTCCAGGGCCTGTGCTTGCCATGCAGGTCTCCTGGCAATGTCTTTATGGCACGAGCACACGCACTACCTGCCTCTTAAACAGGCAGTAAGTGGTCCCCAACCTATGGATTGGAGGCACTGGATATTTAAGGCACCTTCCCCTGTGGTGAGGTACCTGAGCAATTAGGGTCCTGATGAGCTTGATTCTGTTAGTACACCACTCTGCTGTCTGTCCAATTCTGTTCTGCCTGTCTCCTGTTCCTGAACCCATCCTGCCTTCCAAGTACCCAAAACCGACCAGTCTGTCTTTAGTACCAGTACCCGTCCTGTCTGTCTCCTGTGTCAGGCTGTCCTGTCTGTTCCTGTACCTGAACTGTTCCTGCCTCCTGTACTTGTCCCTCCAACCTGCCTCCTAAACATACTAAATGATCCAGTCAGTCTCCACCACCCGCTCTGTCCTGCTTGGCCTCGGTTACTCCTTTTCTGACTCTTGGGTAAGCTGCTGCAGTACTGGGGACTGCCCTGAAGTGGTACCTGATGTCTACCGGCAGTCCAATCCATCCTCACCATTAGAGTCTCTGCTGAAAACTAGGGAGGCACTTAGCCACACCCCTCCAGGGTAAGCCCGGTCCGTGGCACAGTAACAGATAATGCAGGACCTCCAATCACAATAGGTGATATCACAACTCACCTCCTCCTGTACAATAACTGATATCACCTCTATATACAGTATATAACACAGGATCCACCATTCAAATAGATATCACAGCCCACCTCTTCTTCCTCCTGTGCAATGACTAACACCTCTATGTACAGTAAATAACACAGCACCCACCATTCACAATAGGTTATGTGACAGCTCACCTCCTCCTTCCACAGAGATGAACAGTGACAGATTGACATTTTGATCTTCATCGTTTTGAGCTGAGTGTCATCGTATTCCCCATTTTTTAAAAATTCCTGTTCTTCTTTATGGATATTTCTTGCTGTATTGTTAGGCGCTACGGATGGACTTGTGTTCACCCGGGGTAATTTTTCACTTACCAATCCTATTCCAATATCTAAGTATCATGGATCCCCCAAAAAAATGGCTTATTGGTCTTCTCCAGGCCCCAAGACATGGGACATACCCCGGTTATCCCACCCAAACTACGCCTCTGTACATACCGGTAGATATGGCTAAAAATATAAGAAAAAACAAAAGCCCACATACCTTTGCAAAGAACTTAATTTCCCGTTCATGAGGGGATTTCTCTACTCTCCCACTGCTGACAACGGCCTCTGAAATGTCAAAATAGAACAAAATGTCTGGGAGGAGCCAAAGTCAAAGTCAAGGACAACACCAAGACAATCAGAGGTTGGTGAAAAAAATTGTAATTTTTATTCTCAATATCTTATGGTCTGGTTTGCTGAATACACAACTTTTCCTAAAGAGCCAGAGCCAGGGGTGCATATATTATGCGTGTGGAGAGGGTCCTAAGTCAACTGGAAGGATTGGGCATGCTGAAATCCAACAGCCCCATCCCTCTGTAGCCTATACATACTACATAGTGAGCTGGTCCCACCAACCAAAAGTGGTGGGTATGCACAAAATGTATCTGAGTATGGCCACCTTACGAAATAATGGATTAGGGTCTGATATGATTTAGGGTTGTTCCAGGAGCAGTTTCACAGTTCACGATCCTCATACCTAAGTGCGCTATGAACTCCTGGGCTGTGTCCATTAACTTTAGAAGTTTCTGCAGGAAGCCATATGCAAAACGCTTTTCAATAGAGGAGGTGTCCAGCTCCATGTCCTTCAGCCCCCTGCAAGAAATGGAAATGGTAATCTTGGTGTATTCCACCTTCACACGGTTCAAGTGAAGTCTCCGCTAGTTGTACAATAAAGTCCTGATTGACTTGATCAAGGATCATTTATCAAGCTGAACGTCACTAGTTTAAAGCAGACCTGTTTCTTGCCCCAAATATTGTATGTAATTTTCTTTTATCTAGTGCGAATGCCGCTGTTCTGCTGAATCCGGCGATGTTTTTCTTTTGTTTCTGCGCCTCTCCGTTCCTGAGATATGGCCTCATGTTTCCTGTAGTCTTTTTTAGCCAAGTGGGAGTGATTCTTCTCAGGGACCACTCCCAGTTGTAACAAGAGAAACATTATATACAGCAAAGAGTGGGGCATATCTCAGGAACGGAGAGGAGCAGGAGGAAAAGAAAAACATCGCCGGATTCAGGAGAACAGCGGCATTCACACCATGGAACAAAACACATATCTATGGCAAGTGACAGGTTTTATTTAAAGGCCTTCTATATGAGAACAAATGATTGTTAATGTGATTGTTTGGTCTTCATGTGATTAATATGACCAAGCATTTACTCAGCTATTGATCGCCGCCATGTTTTCGATCTCTCTCTTGGCAGATTATCGACCCATGTAAAAGCTCCTTTTCTCAGACCCAAGTTTTGTATCTAAATTCAGTAGATAAAATATCCTGTACAAAATGGGAATGATATATACAATCCTGTGATACCAACCTGGTCACAGCATAACCATTAATCTGGAGGAACTTTAGAAGTTCCTGCGCTTTCTCTCTGTCCCGAGCCTTCTCTTTGGCAGTCAGCGTATCATAGGGTACAAGTAAGGGATGCGTTCCTCCGCCTGTAAACCAATGTAATTTATATTTAAAACTAGGTAGAAAAACAGAAACCAAGCAGGACACGGACAGATAAAAGTAGAAGTGGATAATTGTTCCCTGGTACAAGAATACTACACATAAAGATGGGACTGATGAAGGGATGGATAGAAACTAACAGAAAACTTTGTCTCTGAGGATTTTCTGTTCTTACCTTTGGCCTCCAGCTCAAGCTTTTTCTTACGCCCCCATGTGTTATGATAATTTTCTGCCAGTTGCTCAGCCATTGACTGAATCAGAGATAAAGAATACAGGTTCATTATCGACAAATTTCCAAAAGGCCCATAATAGTGTGCCAATGAGAACATCGTCAATGTATCTGGATATTTTTTTGTTTTCATACTTGTTCAGTCTGTAATATATTTAAATGATATTCTGACCTGAAGCTCTCTGGACAGGGTAATCCCAGTGAGGTCCATGGGGGTAGGGCTAAATGTTTGGACTGCAGGATCATAGGTTTGCTGAAAGGTACGAAAAGTAAAATGGTAAAATATTGAATGATAGATAGAGGGATGGATAGATAGATGAGTGGATGGATAGAGGGATGGATGGATAGATAGCTAGAGGGATGGATGGATAGATGGATGGATGGATAGAGGGATGGATAGTTAGTTAGAGGAATAGAGGGATAGATAGAGGGTTGGATGGATGGGTAGAGATAGAAGGATGGATGGATGGAGGGTTGGATGGATGGATAGAGATAGAGGGATGGATAGATGGATAGATAGATAGATAGAAGGATGTATGGATAGGGGGATGGATGGATAGGGGGATGGATGGATAGATAGGGGGATGGATGGATGGATAGAAATAGAGGGATGGATGGATGGATGGTTAGATAGATAAATAGATAGATAGATAGAGGGATGGATGGATACAGGGATGGATGATGGATGGATAGATAGAGGGATGGATGGATCAAATGATAAATAGAGGGATGGATGGATAGCTAGCTAGAAAAATGGATGGATAGATAGATGGATGGATAGATAGATAAATAGATAGATGGATGATGGATGGATAGAGGGATGGATGGATAGAGGAATGCATGGATAGATAGATGGATAGCTTTTACCTGGGCACTTTGAGATATCTTCCGTGTTTTTGTCTTCTTCTCAGTCCTGTCTTCTTCTCCCTCTCGGGCTTTTTCTACCATCCATTCCCACGCTATCATGGCTTTCAGTGACTCTTTGATCGGCCATCGGTAGATCTCCTTGTCCTGTTAATAGGAGAAATCTATAATGTGAATCCATTTGTGATTTGCTTTTTAACTATCTAGACAATAATCTGATGGATAAACCATTGTCCGTCCAATGACAATTTCCGGACAAGAGCAAATCCGAGACATAACTTCACCAAACCGTCCAATGTTTCAGAATTTAAACTTACCTTTTCGGAAAAGGTTTTGTACGGGCGCAACATGGGATGTGTTTTGGCTTCCTCATCCTCTCTCTCTCCATAGGACCAGTTATTTTGTATCTGAAACAAAGAACAAGCTTTATCAGGAGCCATTCTCATGTAAACCTCATAGTACTGAATACAAGGCAGAACTCCTTACCTTCTCAAAAGCCCACTTGTCATGAGTGTACTCGGCATATTTGTTGATGAAGCCATCCAGCTTTTCAGGGATGATTACACTGTGATATCAAATATTAATGTTATTTTTAAATTAAGCTGATTTTTTTTTCATATTTTATATATTGTTACTACATCTTTATAGAGGTTCGATATCTGATTTTGTAATTCAGAGATCAAAAACTCCAACATAGAAAATTCCTTTTTTATTTTAAATCCACCATACACTTCAGAGATATTGGCCTTTTTATTTATTGCTCATTTTTATGTTTTTTTTTTACCAAGGGGGTGTGGCTCAGGATAATACTGCACAGCAGCCTAAAGACACGCCCCCGAGGATCATGTGAGCCACGCCCCCTTAGTAAAAAAACAAACAAAAGAGAAAATATATCCTAATTTTAGATAAAAAGACCCAGATCTCTGAAACCATATTGACAATTTAATAAAAAGAAAAAAATTACTTGGGAACAGTGGGAAAAAAAATACGGTAAGAATATAAGCATTTCTGAGAGCTCCTCTAAACAGATTTATGACCAAAGACTATATAAAAGTGGAATGCATGGGGAAGAAAGAGCTGGTAAGAAACAAATCATGAACATTTTTTCATAAAACCCAATTTCAAAAGTGATTTCTAGCCCTAAATTGTTACTAGTGTATCACGGCCTGAAATGATCTCGGGGAGATCTGGGATCAGAAGGTCACAACGTATTGTTCATCGCAGATCCTCTTTAGTGCCAGCTCATTGCTTACCCTTAGTTGGAACGTATTTAATTCCACCCAATGCTGAAGGGGTTAAGGTTCCTTTCTATCCTGCAGTGATCTAACAGGTAGTTGTAATCTCAGCTGCAGCCACTCCCTTCTGCTAAGTATTCACTCCTCACTCCTCCCTTTGTTGGCTATAGCTCATACCTATGCTGTCCACTTTGAAGCAGCCTGTCTTTAGAGAAGCTTAGGTGTTCACTACGGTTGCAGCTGAGACGTTTCCTACTGGAGAAGCTGTGGAGTGTTATTTGTTATGTCTTTCCCCAACCTGTTTGTCTAATCTTCCTCGTGTTGTCTTATTGCAGTGGCGAGACTAGCGTCTGTAGGGAGAGGGAAGCAAGGTCACCTCCTAAAACTCACCTGACTCTGATCCCTGCACTCCCTAACGTCCTTAGATGGGTCATTCCCCTCATGTGTTGTCACGTGCCTAGGGTCTCGCTGGCCCTGAACTCACCCTTACTAGTGAAGGCCAAGGAGGGCCTAGGTATGTGACGGCGCACGGGGGAATAATCTGTCTAAGGATGTTAGGGAGTGCAGGGATCAGAGTCAGGTGAGTGTTAGGAGTTGACCCCGCTTCTCTCTCCCTGGTTTTCTCGTTTTTGTGTTACATTCCTCATCGGTTGTCCTCTCTGCCCCCAGTGTGACACAAATATATGCATTTAAGTAAAAACAAAACAAAAAAATAAAAAAAAAGTCCCCAAAGTTGGACAACCTTATTGTTACGTCACCACCGGAGTCTGCTCCAGCGACTTCCACTTCGATCGCCAGACGACCCCATGTTCCTGCCGTGGATAGTGCTGGTGATGGGAGAGGAGTCGATGCCAGCGGCACCGGTGGGCGCAGGCTCCGATCATCGACTGGGCTGGGTTATTTTAGGATCTGCAGTACCACTGGCTAACTGTGGGTGGTGTGTGTCTGCCAGCGTTCAGCTACAGCCAATGGGAAGACCCCACACCCTTCTTAGTTCCCCTCCTGTCTCTTGACCTCTGCCAGAGATTGTTCTGATTTCCTGGCTCCTGGTCCGCTCTATTCTGTTTTGTGATTACTGTGTGCTGACTTCTGCGTGTTTTCTGACTACCCTTCTGCCTGCTGTTTTTGTACCTCGCTGCCCGATCTGGATTTGAGCTCTGCTACGTTTTCTGATTACGTCCTTGCCTGACGATTCTGTCCCTGTTCTGCTATTCCTGGTTTGACCCTGCCTGACGACTACTCTCATCGGACTGCAGCCTTCCACAGGTAGTAATCTCCAGGGTCCTGTGTAATTCCAAATCCCTGTATAGGGGTTAAAGGGTTTCAGGGTTCTGGGTGTCCTGCTTGGTGAGTGGCTTCCCTCTAGTCTGTCCATTACATCCCACCTGAGTCTGTTGATCCAGGCAGGCGTTACACTTATCTTACTCCTTCCTTAAATACTGTATTACCTTATATATACAGTATGTAGGGAATTTTTAGCTTTCCGTGGAGATGCTTCCATCAGAGTACAATTTTCAAGACCTCAAGGGTTTCGTACATAGAAGACCACTTACTTTAGCGTTTCCACAGGTTTGGGGTCAAAGTTTCCCTCAGCATCCACAGAAGCCTTCTTCTCAGTCTTTGATGAGTAGCTGGCATCCACATAGTCGGGTGGTATGGCACCGGCGATCGCGCACAGACACGGCATGGTGATCTTATAGAGATCAGCATCAAATTTCTGCAAATAAAACGTTCCAAAATTTGCAAATAAAAAAATTGGAAAGGCAATTTCAATTTTGGTTTATAAAAAAAATTAAAATCGGGTTACCTTATGGGCAAGAGACTCAAATATGCCCCAGAAAAGTTTCCTCGTCAGATGAAGCTCCTCTTCAGATGACACGCCATAGTTGGCCCATCCCGTTGGAAGACAGTAGTATTTCCAGCAACGTTCATAGTGGTTGGTGAGGAGCTTAAACCAACAAGAATAAGAATAATTACTATCTATGCCTACTATGGCCATATTTGTGAAAGAAATGTATTAAACATTATAGTATGTAGTAAAAACCTTCTTTGAAGCCCTCCCATAGGCTACAAAGATGGCAGCAATGGGTAATTTCTGTAGGAATTGGTACCCCGAAATCACATCACCTTGCACCAGAACGGTTGCCCCACCAATGCTGTACCACTTAAATGTCTCGGTCTGAGATTGGCAGCTGCATTTAGGCAGTTAAACAGCAGTGATCGGAGCCAGCTACTAATTGCTGCTCCTAGAGGTAGGTGTTGTCTTCCCTATTTTGGCGCTGGAGCAAATTGGACACTTAATGCCAGGTCTCCTGGTATTTGCTGATGTCTGAGTCTCAGGATTTTGTGATCTTATGTTTTCATTTTAAGGGACCCTTTTAACTACCTGGGATTTGTCCAATGTGGAGAAGCCCTTTAAAAGTACTTACCTTCAATGGCATTTTGGCATACTCATTGAGAATGGGAACGTCAAAGACAAGCCTTCTCAACAGGTGCTGCAACATTGATGGACGGAGGTATCTAGAAAGAGACAGACACATTTATGATTCCAGGCAAAGGCAAGAAACGGGCAAAACTCTATATAAGCTAATGAAATGTAGAGGAGGCTATGATATATAACTAACACGGGAGGTAACAACACAATAATGGAGGAATTGGGACAGATAATCCTGGCTTCCCGCTTGCTGATGGGGGTGCGCTCCTGATTGATGGTAATTCGGAACAGTGTATATGTGGCGCCCTGGAATAGCCAGGTCATCACAGGTACTACAACACACACCCCCACCCTGAGACAGGCACATCAGCCAGACACAAAACCCTTGTTGCCTCCCTCCAGGGGCTGATGTCCACACCAGGTGGGGTGGAGCCAGGCGGTTGGCCCCACCCACTGAGGAGTTCACAGTCCTGGAGGCGGGAAAAGGAAGTCAGATCAGTGAGTGAGAAGTAGAGTGCAGTTAGGGAAGTGGAAGAGTGAGGAGTCAACTGACCGTGTCCGGGTGTGTGGCCCGGTCACTGAGAGCAAGGTTGGCAGACGGTGGTGGCCGTCTGCAGGAGAGGCAGATCAACACGGAACCGTAGGACCGGGGACGGGCGGTGGCCCGCCGGTACCGAACCGGGGAGCGAAGTGAAGCCAGCACACACAGGCAGGGCCTGCGGACCCCGACCAGGCTTGGAGCCGCCATTAGAGGTCAAATCCGTCAGTGACCGGAACACCAGGGGTTTCCTAACAGCCAAGATCCGATTGAAGGCAACCGTCCGACCAGCAAAAGGAAATACAGCTACCGCCACAGCTAGAGTTCCAAGGGCCAGAGCCTGCGGGCAAAAGGGCTCCTCCGGCACATATACACGCTGGGGAGCGGGTTACCGGTGGGAATCCATCGGGACCGAACATACACAAAGGTGCAGGGAAAGGCAGCCACCACCAACCGTCCGGGAAAAGTCACAGCAGTCGGCTGCAGGACCCGTCCATCCAGCCGTTTGGTTTACCAGAGACTTTGCGTACATTTGGGGCTGAGTGAGTTCAAACGTGCCATCCGGCACCGCGCTGTGCAGTCCAGGCGATCCTGCACCTTGCCAACCCTGCCTCCCCGTCATCTCACCGGGCCCCGGGACCACCAACCCCTACCCACGGAGGGGGGAAACAACATCCCAGCTGCTCCCTGCCATCGCTCCCGGGATCCCCGTCACCAGCAGCGGTGGTGCCCAACCTCACCACAACCCGTGGGTGGCGTCACGGACCAAATCCCCAAACCAAACTACCCCCTTTCACTCAAGGGCAAGGAGCGCCGCTCGAGCCCCCGGATCCTGCCCACCACTCGAGCCACCGAGCAGCCATCGCAGCAGCGCCGGACCCGAGCGTTAGCGAGCGCAGCGCAGCAGCGTCCTCCCCGCCCGCGACATATAATTGCACCACTGGCCTGGACTGTGTGTTAGGAGCAGTTACTCTCCAGCTTTGGAGGAGCGCAAGGAGAAGTGAAGCTGGTCGAATCCCTTGCTAAACAAGCACTCCATCAATCTGATCAGCTTCAGATCTTTTAGGAAAAGCATGTGCATGTTCAGCTATCACTGATAGTGTCACGCTAGGTACGGGGAAGTACCAAGCAAACGGTGAAAGGGAAGGGAAACCCTGTGTCTAGGGAAAGGGGAGATGGTGACCCCTGACCAAACCTACTGCTGGTCGCTGGTTTCTCTCACCTCCCTAGATAGGTTGCACACCTATGCACTGAGCCGGATACCTGACCCTAGGTATCCCTAGTGCTGGGCCCTAAATAGGAAATGGATGGGATGAGCTCTTCGTCAACCTCACTAATCACTATAGATGACACAAGGATGACACACTGGGGAAAAGCATGAACTACTTATCTACAGATGTCACAGGTAAACATTCAGCAAAGCTTTCAACAACAATACCACAAAACTGTACAAGCCACCTGCTTGCAACCAAGGCTTCAATGAGCTAAAAAATATCAACAGCACCAGTCCAAGGAAGGAAGGGGTATTTAAGTATTTAAGCATCAAGATAGTGCTGATTATCAGCAGCTGGGTGGAAGGCGAGCTCCTGCCAGGTCCAAAAGGGGCAGAGATGAATCCAGCAGGAAAGAAGCTACCTATACTGACAGCAGAAACAATGGAAAGTCAGGGAGCATTCTGCACAGCCAAACGCTGTGACCTTCTATGGCCAGAAACCACAAGACTGTCTGTCACTCGGGACACACCCAGAGGTGGCCGGTATTCTGAGCAACAAACAGTAGAACAAAGAGGACTTTTAACAAGTGATCTCCAAATTTGCTTGTTTTAACAAACACTTTGCAATTTTACCCATTTAAGATGATGAGAATGACCCTTTAAAAAGAGCCATGTGTCTTGTACCTGCACAGTGCCATCAGACACTCCTCGATAACGTCTCTCTGAGCTTTGGTAAGAGAACGTCCACGGGATAATCGGTAAATTGTGTGCAACATGGAGTCCACCATTATAGCCCGATGCTCAGTGCCGGCAAACAGAGGGGCACATTTGGTGATGAGTGGAAGGACCGCCAAGCACAGGTATCGATTTAAGGCCAAGGCCATTTCCGTGGTGCTGAAGGCAGCCTGGGATTAAAGAGAGAACATAATGAGTATTTCGAGACTATAGAAGGACTGAATCAAGAAAATTTTGGTAGCTTTGTTCCAGGAACAGCACCATTTCTGTCCATAGGTTTATCTGGTATTGACCTGTAATGCGTGTGGAGTACTTTAGTGGTTTCTAGATCAAAGCAGCCATGTTTTTCTAACCCCTGTAGAGTCAAAATGACACCATCCATGCTGTGGAATAGATCAATTTTGTGCAATTTTTTGCTTTATTAATCTACTTACAGTGTCTAGAGACGCCGTTGCTCTCATATCTGGTAGGAAGCCAACTTCGAGAACTTGCAGAAGGAAGTCCTGATTGTCGATGCCGTAGACACGGTCCAGGAAAAGAACCATTGGTGCCTTATGGTCTGGCACAAAGCTGGCAGACATTTTTGGCTCAATGGTATTGCCATCTGGTAAAGAGGAGGTTACAACAATGAGGTGTGGTATCATCCTTTATCCATGTAGTAATCTTAGATCTTCATGTCCTACATCACATAGTACGTTTTCAAGGTCTAAAGTATCCCTAAAGTTGTATCTCACCTTTTCCAAATGCTGGAATCTGAAGGGGTAGACTGATAACTCCAACGAGGTCTTCAATGGGCACCAAAGATCGAAGGATAGCTCGGATTCGCAAGGCTTCACCCTTTCCAGCCTGGATCAGCTATAGAATTATACAGAAATATATTCCAGTTATAAAAATGCTATAAATAATATTAATATAGAGTTGTTATCTATCCTTGTAATCCTGACTCTGATGATAATGAGCCTGCTGAAAACTCTTCCTGAAAGGACAGGAAGGTAGAGTCTCAAAATAGTCTAGAATAGTGTAGGAGTTGGCCGAGTCCCTGCAATGTAAAATGGATGTCAATGTAAAATGTGCCATGTTTTAGGATGCAAAGTAATGTGAGCAAAGTGTAGTAGCTAGATAGGTTTTAGAGAGGAAGTGTTAGAGGATCTAAGATTGGGAAGAGAGAAGAACGCTGGCCTAGGTGTAAGAGCCATTCTAAACGCCCCTGACAGTCTCCTGCACATCCGGAGCTTGTGGCTCTTCTCTGCGGGTTTTTTGGAGTAGCAGGGGCAAAACAGACAAGGAACCCGGTTAAGGCAAAAAGGGGAAGACCCTGAATAATCAAAGACCAAAGTCAGAAGAACTATAGGTATAAAAGAAGAAAGTGAAGCTGCTGCAGTAAATATTGTAGGCGTTTCTAGGAAAGGTGAAGCTGCCGCAGCAAATACTGTGGGAGTTTCTAGGAAAGGTGAAGCTGCCGCAGCAAATATTGTGGGCATTTCTAGGAAAGGTAAAGCTGCTGCAGCAAATATTGTTGGAGTTTCTAGGAAAAGTGAGGCTGCTGAAACAAATATTGAAGAGTCTAGGAAATGTGAAGCTGCCGCAGCAAATATGGTGGGAGTTTCTAAGAAAAGTGAAGCTGCCCCAGCAAATATTGTGGGAGTTTGTAGGAAAGGAAATACCCCAGTGAGGACGGAGAGGATGTCAAATACCCTGTATGTCGGGAAACTGTTGAATATAAACATAGATACAAGTAAACAAAGTTATCCTGAAAAATCCCTGGTGTTGCGCGATTCCTGTGTGACAGTGTCATGCGAGTGACTGGAGGAACATGGCGTATGACACGACACACGACAAACAAGGGTTACATCGAGGACACTATAACAGTGGGACTTAGCGCTAGTGAGGGGGCCACCTCCTTCACTCACCAGAAGCTGTACCCTGCACTCCTAGTCAGTCCCTATACAGGTTCTGCACCTGTCGCCGAACATGATACCTGAGACCCTGGCAGACCCTGTATTAGTCCTGGCTAGTGAGCTGGCAGGTGAGGGATGCTAGCCCCACACATATACAGAGGAAGGCGCCTGAGCAATGGGGCAGCTCGCTTCAATAGTCCCAGTAGTCAGTGTGAAAACTGCAAGATTATTACTAATTTTTTTTTTTAATAATGAACACGACATGAAAAAAAAATGATGAAAATAACACACGGAAAACAAAAATTTGTCATAAACAATAGGTCATTTTTTGATGAACAGAAGGTGATAACATAAAATACCAAATCACACAAAAAGCATAGAGCCAAAATAGATAAAAGAGCCAATAAATGCAAAATATGATCGAAAAAGAGAGATAAGTTGTAACCTTACATGCATTTCTGGAGCACAACGACCCAACAAGTCAATAAGAGCCGAATAAAATGACATGATGGCATTACCAAGGTGCAAGCGATTTTCTTCATGAACCTCCTCTCCACCATACCTAAAAAATAGATGTGCAAAATAATCACCCAATATCAGGAAACTTTAAGGCATCAAGGAGAGAGTGAATGGTCTCAGTATGGGGGTGGGATTAATAATCAGACCAGTTAATGGAGATGAACCATATTCTTCACTCACAACTCTCTACGACGGTCCTTTTTGACGGTGGGACCATCCCTAGCAGGGTCCTCAGAGATCTTGATGGCTTCCTCAATAGCAGCTAGCAGCCCATTACCACCCTCTCCTCTGAGTGCCGGGCCAAAACACTCAGGTCGTCGAATGAGCAGACGTACCACCACGTTGGCATTCTCCTCCACGCTCTCTCCTACAGTGAAGAGTGAATATATGTTTTTAGGGAACGTAGAACCAAAAGTAGAGTTTAGGAATTATGTAAGCCAGTCATTCACACTCACCGTTCACAAAAACAGCAAATCGAAGGAAGTCCAGGTACCTCTCCCCTCCTCCGGGGTTCCAGCCGATGTCAGGATACCCTTTGGATAGCAGCATAGGACAGCTCTGTAGGCCGCAGCCGGCTAGATAGGAGACCACCTGGACAAGGAACAAAAGGAATTTAAAAAATATATATTTTTGATTTATTCAGTTAGGACCATAATTAATATTTCCTCACCTTCTCCAGATCTTGTTCTTGAAGAGCTAAAGCTAACTCATTATTATCAATGACCGAAGCAGCAGCTACGTCGAGAGGAGTAGACCCTCTCATGCCTGCAACAAGACCCCAACCAGAATGAAGACTTTTTGCTTTTTATGAGACTCTTCGGAAGCATTTTACGATTATTTGCCGAGATTTACTTACCCAAACCGATACCGCTATTCTCTAGCAGGTAGCTAAGGTGATCAAACATTGCTCTTTGGTTCTGCCGACTGATTCTACAGAAATAGCAAAGGAATCTGCAGCAGTTGGTGACCATTTTAGGGAAGCGGATTTCCTAAAAAATAAAAAAAAATTTTTTAGGAATTTGCTGAACTCGGTAAATATGAACAATATGTGACTTGGCTTTACGGAAATTGCCTAAAATGAGCGCTGCCATTTTAAAGATGGAAGAAGATTGCATCAGCCAGAAAAGGATCAAATGACCTCCGTCATGGCGGGGAAGGCTTCCCCATAATGCCTTGCAGGTGTCAATGACGCGCACACAGGGTTGGGTGCTACTCGTTGCCGGGCCGCGGTGCTTCTCGCTGCTGGGACGCCGCGGTGGCCTCACCCGGTTCCGTGATCCCTGGTGTCAATAAAAGGCTTTTGGGGACAGGGACGATGGAAGTTGTAGTTCGTGACACCACCCCATGGTGTGCAGCCAAGGTTAGCCGCCGCTGCGGGATCGCTTCTCTCTGCTGGGGCGGATGACTATGCAGCTCAGTTGGTACAGCTCTCCACAGGTGGAGCTAGGCCCCAAGGAGGATGACAGTGGTGGTAGTCTCTCAGGCGCTGATAGCGCTGTGGCCGCGATGGTGAGGGCACCAGCAGTAACGGGACGACACAGGCAGTGCAGTTCAAGGTCTCATTACTCACTTGTAGCACGCGGCCGTTGGACGTGCCGATCCCCGCTGCAATGGGCTCCAGCCGATCCCGGGTACTTCGGAAGTTGTGACCGGTGGGCCATTCAGTTACTTTCCTTTCTACTGTCTCCCTCCACCCCAGCTACTGGGCCATGGAACGGGTCGCGGTTGCCTGCTGGACTCCCCACAAACCCTGGAATCCCCCTTCTTTTCCTAAGAACCCGGGTTGAGCCTCCAGCTCCAGACCACGGGCCCCGAACTGTTTGTTGTCTCTCTGCTCCTCCTAAGTGCAACCTCACACGGATAGAGTCCGGTGCTGACTGCTCGTGGTGTGTAGGATGACTCCTAACTTCCCCTGTGGGTGCCCCACCTCCTGGGTTCCTGACTAGTGGGCATGAGGTCCCATACCTCGTGATGGCTACCCCTGCACCTACCCTAGCCCGGTCCCAGTGACAGAACTCCTGTGTTTATGTGTTGATTGTGGTGGCTGTTACCGATGACGACCTCCTCCGCATCCGTGATGAGTACTACACCTTATGTGAGGTGAAGTACCTTGTGACGTCTGAAGCCGCAGGGGCACCACATGAATCACAAAGAATCAGGAAAGACTATCTTAGTCTGTATAAAAGCAGGGAATGCAGCAGCCGTTTTGTGATGAATTTGGTTAATAAGGGGACATCACAGCTTAGCAATAGCAATATGGAGAAAAAGACTTAAAATACTGAATAAACTTTACAGATAGTGGCAAGCACGGCAGTGAAAAAAGTGACCATCTGTTTACTCAAAGCCATCTATACTGAGGTCACTTTGTGTTTGCGTTTTAAAGTTTGGAAAGGTTGGATACAGTCTTACAAGACCTCAGAATGCTGCACGCATCTTTCATCTTTTCAGGGCATTTGTAAGCTTTGGAGGTCTCTCAATTTTTGGCAAATCGATTCACTGTCAATTGAATCTCCTGGCAAAATTTGGTGAGCCCGGGCAAATCCAAAATTCACAAGATTTGCTCATCCTTATTTCTAAGTCATTTTGCAAGACTCGATAACTTACAGGGTAGCGGCCTCTCTCCAGTAAGTGGCACTAATTAGATAATTTGCTTTCTTTACGGTAGATGTGCCGTCCCTGCGGCGGTCGAACCGCTCGGATCCGGGGTTTGCTGTGGCTCAAGGGTCTCCGCACCCGGGGGCTTGCGGCCACTCAAATGTAAAGGGGACTATTTACAGGGAATAAGAGTTCGTGACGCCACCCGTGGTTTGCGGTATGGGGAGTACTGCCGCTGCCAATGGGAGCACCCAGGGGAGATGGAATGTGGCAGCTAGATTACGTTCCCTCCACGGGTAGGGGAGACCCCGGGACGCTGGATGGTTGGATGCTGGTTGTAGGGGATCGCAGCGCTGGTTGGAAGCAGTGGAGGACCATGTACTCACTCAGGCAGTATTGGTGATGATGCGACCGCAAAGCAGACTCTTGACAACAAGGTAAACCAAGTCTCTGGATGCCGCTGCCTTCTTGGGGGAGCCCGTCCGGGTATCCGTCCCCTATAGTACTGTCGGGTGGTCCGGAGCCTGCCTCCGTGCACAAATTAGAAGTGTTCTGGTTGCCCATTAGCGTAAAGCTGTCCGGGCCCCGCTCCCTACTTGTTGGTAGTGGAGCTGCGCTCTCAAGGGCTCACGCTTGGGATTTCTGTGGGCTGCATGGGTTGGAAAGCCCTATCCCCCTCGTTGCGTTAGTGCTCCTGATCTCTGAGCTTTTTGGGGACAGTCCATAAAGTCACTATTCTCCACAGGTTAAATTGCCGGGTTGCCTGAAGCTTCTCCCCGACCTAGGGTCCTGTACCCCACCGTAGTTTCAGTCCTGGACCGGTTATTAGATTCGAGCTGCTGACCGTCCTCAAAGACCAGGTCTATGCACCCAGCCTCAATACCCTGCGACCGGGTCTCCGACTCCTCCGGGCCTAGACCACCATCTGCGACCCAATCTGTAACCCTCTGAGAGCCACACACACCCAGCTCCTCACTTCTCGAGGGCTAACACTCAACTCTCTACTTCTCCTTCCTTCCCTCCCAACAATCTGCCTGACCCCTAGGTGGGCGGCTCTATTCCAGCTCAGCAGCCCACTGGTGTGTCTGACAGGGTGGGGTGTGAGGTGTGGTTGGGATTTGGATGTGGATGGAGGCAGTACCATAGGTTGGGAACCCAGAACCATGGGAGGTTGAGCCCTGCACTAAAGAGCAGCAAGTGCAGTACCCTGTGACGCCGTGACTAGTCCAGGGGCATCACATTGACAGCTAATTATCATGTGTTTTTTCCCTATTGGGCATAGCTGGGGTCACCCAAAGCTCTAGATGTATAAAAGAGGAGCCTCTAAAAAGTAATCTCTACTTATCAGATCCTCCTTAAGTCATGATACAGTTTCTTGCTGTCTTACCTTTGAATCTCCTCCACCCAACACATTGACCATGACTTCCATTACAGTCTCATGCATTCCCAAAGCTCGCATTAGGTTAGGATGTTGGTAGAAGACCTTGTTGTTCATGATGTTCCTAAATCAGGGGCCAGGAAAATGTAAGAAAACGAGAATAGAAACTACCATAGGGTTAGTTATTAGTTGCCCAATCAATGTAATGTACTGACCCGATACTCTGGATCATCAGGTTCTCCTCTTCAGGTCCCATCTGCACAATGAGCAAGGAACGTATTTGCCCCAGACTTTCCAGGAGGTCCATGGTGTCTTCCACAGATACTTCATTGATGGTGTAGGCTTTAGGTAAAGCCCGGATGAGCTCTCCCAGTCCATCGTACTGACGGTGTAGCAAGCTGAACATCACTCGCACCAACTCGGGGTTCTGGATGAAGGACTCTTGTGCCCAGTGCACCATGGTGTGAGAGATCAGTTCTTGCAACGTGCCTGAGAAAAACCGGGTAAATAGAGTCAATTGAGCAAAAAACAGGGCAAAGGTTTGCACTTACAATATATACTGTATACTATCCCATATGCATCCATAGAAAAGGCTGCAAACTAGGCTTCCATGATCTTCACTTACTGGGCTTTGGCTCTTCCTCTTCTTCTGGCTCTGGTTCCGGTTCCTCTTTCTTACCCCGCAAATTACGAACTTTTTCCAGTAAATTGGCGAGACGTCTAGCTAGACTTGTGTCTTCCTGCTCTTCCTCCTCTTCCCCTTCCATTTGGACACCTGTAATGTACACAGTTGTACGAAATCATCTAGTATATACTTATATTCAGAAATTGTCCCAAATATTTTTTCTTTTTTAAGCTTTCTTTTGCCAAAACCTAGAGCAGTTTTCTCAAGGAGCCATTGAATGACCATAATAATGCACTTTCAGCCCCCGTTCTTCATTGGCTGCAAGAAGTTGATTGAAACGGTTGGTCAAGCATGAATCCGGTCACTCTATCCATAGTCTGTGGCACAGGTGAGGAACTGAAGATCACAATGTTGCCTATCATCATCACTCCTATGGATAGTGCATGAAGTGACGTTGTGTACAAGACTGGTCGTCCTATTCAACTCCTCCTGGCCTTGGTCATGTGGCCTGTACATAACCAGTGGAGAAGGAGGAATATAAGACCCCCGTTATGTGGCGTTTCCAATGATGCGACCAATTTAAAGATGATTACTTATTCAGTACATGGCCAATCATTTTTTTAGACTTAAGGCCGCTTTACACGCAACAATATCACTAGCGATCTCGTTAGCGATGTGAAATGCCCAGATCGTTGCTTCAATTTTCCGAGATCGCTCATAGGTCGTTTTGTAGCGGTCACACGTACCCATCTCACAAATGACGCTACATCGTTCAGCGATATATTGTTTGACCAAGGCGGTCCTGTGGACACCGTCACACAGCATTCCTCCCAACGATTCCGGCAATGACAGTGGCGTATAATCATCCATAGCATACAACCTGGCGTGACACCAATCAGAGCGGAGAAGGCGTGGAGCATTGCTCGTAACGACACACCCGCGTCGCTGATGACGGACGCACTAACGATGTTGTTCGTCATTGGCAGGCTGTCAAACGTAGCATTATGTCTGCTGTGTTCGAAACGACGAACAATATTTTGAAAATGAACAGCGTGTCAACGATCAACGATTTTCGCTAGTTTACGATCGTTTGGAGTCGCTCGTAGGTGTCACACGCAGCAACGTTGCTAACAATGACGGAAGTGCGTCACGAAAACCGTGACCCCGACGACATATCGTCAGATAAATCGTGTCGTGTAACGGGGCCTTTAGGCCAAGAAATGGCCATAACTATAGAATGGAGTCCATCGACTCTAGTTTGGCACTCAAAAAAGGAAGTGTGGAGATGGCCGACTACCATTGTGATGTTTTTGTAGTTTTTGGAATTTACTAAATGCTAAGGCTACTTCCCCAAAATCAAATTCAAATTTGGTCACCACCTCTAAGGAATTCTACAAGGGTGACGAGAAGACACAAAATGTTCCAATACGTGTAAGTCCAAGAACTGGAAAACATCTTTAAGAACTTTGTGGCATATTCCATCTTAAATGGAAGTACTCCATTAAAAAGTGTCTATCATTTTAATTTTTATTACATAAATCAATAGAACACATGAAAATAATAAACTTTGTAATATATTTTATCAGTGAAATCTGCTTATTTCTCCTGGATTGACTTTTCAATCTCCGTTCTATGGTGAAAGTTGTAAATTCTGTGCTCAGGGAAGACAGATTTTCCCATTACAACAATAAGAGATGGCAGTTGGTGCTCATACGTTTCTATGAAGAGGGGAGGGATAAAGGGAGGGGCTCATAAGGAACCCGAAAAAACAGAGTCATCAGCACTTTAATTGTTGTTTCATAAATAAAGTGTACACTCTTGGACTCCTCCTGGACTTATCCTTACCACTCAATTAATAGGTAAAATCTATATTTCGTGATCAGTCATATAGTGATTAAGTGATGACCGTTTTTTCTTTCCCATTACTTAGACAGGCAATGACAATTGGTACTTATAGGTTTCTATGGGTTGGGGAGGATCTAGAAGCAGACACATACATTCTGCTGCAAGTTCCCCTGAAACAACAGTTACATTTCAAATCTATGGTTAAAAGTTAAACTCTACTGTCATTTTATGAGAACTTGCAGCAGAATGTATGTGTTGGCCTCTAGCTCCTCCCCAATCCTAAGAATCTTATAAGCAACAACTGTCATTTAAATGTAACTGTCGTTTCAGGGGAACTTGCAGGAGAATGTCTGTGTCTGATTCTAATACCTTTCCACCCCAAAGAATCTTATAAGCACTAATGGAAATGCCTATCTAAGTAATGGGAAAAACTCATCACCAAATATAGATTTTACCCATTAATTGAGGAGGAGCTAAAGGCAGACACAGACATTCTGCTGCAAGTTCTCCTGAAATGACAAAGTTTAACTTTTAACCATAGATTTGAAATGTAACTGTCATTTCAGGGGAACTTGCAGCAGAATGTCTATATGCCTTTAACTCCTCCTCCCTCCATAGAATCTTACAAGCACCAACTGTCATCATCGCCTAAGTAATGGGAAAACTGTCATCACCAAATATAGATTTTCCCCATCAATTAAGGAGGAGCTAGAGGCAGAGTCAGACATTCTGCTGCAAGTTCTCCTGAAGTGGCAGTTAGAGTTTAAATTTTAACCATGGATTTGAAATGTAACTGTCGTTTCAGGGGAACTTACAGCAGAATGTCTGTGTCTGCCTCTAACGCCTCTCCATTCCATAAAATCTTATAAACACCAATTGTCATCGCCTATCTAAGTAATGAGAAAAACAGTCATCACCAAATATAGATTTAACCCATTAATTAAGAGTTAAGGGTCAGTCAGGGAAGAGAAAGAAGCAGATTTTTCTGGTAAGATACATTAAAAAGTTGCTTATTTTCATGTGTACAATTCATTTATCAAATTATATTAATTTTTTGGGGGGCCCTTATGAGTGGTTTAATCTGACACTTTGGTCCTTGGACCAGAAATGGTAGAGCACCTCTGCTATAGACCAATATAGCTCTACTTACCGCAGTGGGATAGAAGGTCAGTGTGAAATTCAGTCAGCTCATCTCGAATTTCTTCAGGTACAGGACATTCTTCTTCAAGCATGTTCTTGAAATTTACCAACATGTTAATCTACAAGACAGCATAAGAAAATATAAGTATAATTGTGCACATGTATTACAAATAAGCATTTTCCCATAGAATATCCACAACTGTTACCTGTTCTTGTGGTGGAGAGCGGAACTCCCTAGTCCTGCGAGCGGTTTCTGCGGCGGACATGGTGAAGGCCTGCATGAGCTCCCTGTAACGCTGCCTCTGATTGGTTTGCAGACTGTCTACGTGGCGCTCGGAGAAGGCGATGATGGCTTCTACGCGATGTTGCAACTCCCGGTCGCAGAAATATTGCAGCAAATTACACATCTATAGAGAAAGTGTCAATTTAAACAATGATTACCTGGAATCAGAATAGTACATACCGTTATGGGTTCCCTTTGTTCTCCATAATCTCCTACCTGCAACTTCACAGACTCCGGCAGCTTCATCTGCAGTAAACCCTCTTCTAAACTCTCCTCCTCTTCTTTGTCCTCCTGCTCCCCAGCCTCAACTGCTTTTTCTTCACCTTCTTCTTTCTTCTCTTCTCCTTCTTCTACTTCTCCTTCCTCCTCTTCACCAGTTTTTTCCGTAGCCTCTTCTTCTGCACCTTCTTCTCCACCTTCTTCAGTCTTTTCCTCTTCTTCCGCTGGTTCTTCTTCCAAAAACACATTGGGCTCGATCATCTTTAAGATGTGCCGGACGTCATCGTCCTCAAAGACGCCCATGATAAGAAGAGTGGAGATCAGCCTCAGCACTGGGACAAACTGGAACTCGACGCTTCCTCCGACAGGATCTCTGGTGTGCTGTCCACCATCCAATACGGCTTCGGTCAACATGTTAATTGCTTTGGGTTTGAGGATATCCAGTGGGACGAAAGGACTGTGCTGGTAAAGCTCAGAGCTGGTGCTGACAAAGCAAGTATGGGAAAAATGGAGCTCTGGCTTAAGGCACGTACTCATGCCAACTCCAGGTAGTCCATGCTTCTTGCTCCCACTGGGGAAAAGTGTGATGCTCTTCGTCTGGTCTGTCATCGGCACAATAAATTCACTGTTCATGGTCAGGCGTGCTCTCTTTGCAGACTCCAGATGGATGCTAATAAGGAGGTCATAAAAGCCACTTCGAAGAAGACCAGATAAATGGTTACTCTCAATGGTGTAAAGCAGCTGAGACTCATTGACATGGCTCGCGAGGGCATGGGCCACTCGGTTATTTCCAAGGGCGCAGACGGAGCCGTAGAGCTTCAGGGTGTGATAGTGGAACTTCAGCATGTCCAAGCGTTCTGACAACTCAAGAATATCAATACACCTGCAATTAAAGTAAATCAAGCAAGGTCAATTTAAAAATTTTTGTAGAACACTTTTGTTTAGGTTTGGAAGACATTGATAGAATCAGACTGATTTTACCTGTTTTCTTCTGGTATGTGAAGAGCCATCATCATGAGCGGTTCTGTGCACTCCACCATCCAGCCATGCCTATCGCTGACCTTCCCGGATTCTACATTTAAGAATTCATTGGGCATCCGACTCCAAACCACAGGCGTTAGCATCTGAACGTCCAAGCGGGGTGGGCACTGAGGCACTGGGTTCTTATTTTCACTACGAAACATGGCTGCAGATATGGGCATGATGTTCTGCGGGAGTAAACATGGACAGATTCTCAAACACAAGGTCAAGAATGCACATGGGCACACTACCGGGAATTGAGACAACATTCAATCTTTCCATACCTTTAATTTTCCCAGTTCAAACTGGAACAAAGTTTGGCTTAATGGTTGCACAAAGACAGCTGGGAAAAGCTTTGTGTTGGGCTCAACCTGAGGAGAAAGACAAAAGAAAATTATCTAGCAGGTCAAGTCAACCAGATTTCTTACATTTTGGTCACAGAATGAAGGACGATCAAAACTGTATAGTAAATATTGACGTTTCAGTACCTGGAAAAAAGTATTGACTTCTTTCCCGTTAGCTGTGAAGGTCATGAGCCCAGTGGCTAAGTCGATTAGGCAACCGATCACCAGATCCTCTTTTCGGACTCGAGCTTGCTGAGTATTGTTACCGAATTCTCCACCCCAAACCATATAACAATTACTGCGCTTGATGCTGAGAAGATAAGGCAATTAATATAGTTGTGTCCCCTTCTTAGAGTACAGAACTAGGAAATGAATGATTTCCATTTACTGAACCAAGAATGGGCACTATGAATCTGCTGTGGTTTTCTACAGTGCGCACTTCGGAGAGACACAGAAGCTGCTAGTCTGCTTGCTCCTTTAATTACATGTTTTTGGGAGACCTATTACATCTGCTCCCCTCCTATTTATGCTGGTGGAATCCATCTACCCATGCCAGCTATAGTTTATTCTGTGTTGGTCTGTGAGGTGTGTTGTCCCAGATGGTGAAAGTTGTACTTAAGTTGTGCCTATTGCTTGGAGCTTTTGTGGCGTTTACCCCCGTTGTTTTGTAGCTTCCTTCCTGCTCTTGTTTTTCCTCCTGAACCTCTTATTGTCTTTACCTTTGTGTGTGTGTGTTGTGTGACAAAGTTTTGTTTTTTCTCTTGTCTGTCGTTATCTATAGTTTCAATACACTCCTGTCCTGTCCCTCCCTGGGGGAAGGGGGAATCAAATCAGGACTGATCAGGAGCAGGACCAGGAAGGAGACTCAGACCTCTCCACCATCAGGAGTATCCCTGAGATTATAGTGTAGGGTTCCCTAGCTTAAGGGACAGCTAGGAGCCCTTTTTCCCCCAACTATTCCAAAGTCATTGTGACACTTTTTTTCCCAAACTTTTTCAATTGTTATCTAGTGTTAAGGCTATGGTTATAGTTAGGGTTAGAACTAGAGCTACGGTAATAAAAAAAATGACATAGAAACACAAAATATGTTTAAAAAAAAGCAAAAAATATTATAACAATGTATACCTTTTTTGTATTTAAAACTTTATGTTGGATTTCAGAAAAAAACTAGAGAGTCAAAGAACAAACTATAATTACGTCAGAATTCTAAGGATACTTGAGGGATAAGGCGACCAATACTGTATTAACTGGAAGGGACTCAGGTTTTTTATCATGCTAAATGTCACCATCTTTCTTCACTTACCTGTTATATATGTTCCCTTTGTCATCCCCCATAGTGATGGTGGCCTGACGGACTTTATTTAGGTCAAAATTCATATCATACAGATGATAGTCGGGAGTCACCCAACCGATCCAGACTCCTGTGGGTTCTTGGCCAGCAAATACTCTTACGGAATAATAATACTAAAAAAAGGAAAATAAATGCCTACCTTTATATTGTAAATATATTATAAGATATAATAAAAAGGTAAAAGTGTATATTTCACAAATTATTTTTTTTTTGTTTGTCTTCATTTATATATACATACACTTTTGATAAATAAAAGCAAATACTAATAACATGGGGGTTTTTATTACTTTTTCTTAAAATTCTATTTTAATACAATTCTATTTTCTGTACATGATTATGTGGATAGTTATTCTGATAATGATACCACCAGAGATGTGCTTTACAGCAGCCACATAGATTATAAGAAACTGATGTCTGGAGTTCACCCATTGACATCTACGGGAGAATGTTGTGGGCATGCTCCGTCACCTGTGCAGAGGTCATTGTGCAGGGAGAGGGGAGGAGGCGAATGGTGAATCCAGTGTTATCTACATAATGGTGTAACCTACAGACATTGACGAGGAACATTAACATTTGTAGAAAAAAAAGCTCTGAAAACTTGTAAAAAAAAATGTTTAACAAAAAAAAAATTTGGTTTAAAAACTAAGCTTTTTTGAGGACACAAGGGGAAGAAGGGAATTAATTAATTTATTTACCATATATTGTTTATTTATTTTTATAATTTATTTATATTCTTTATATATTGTATTATTTATATTTTTTATTTATGTTGTTATGCTGTTTTTTATACTTTTTTAATTTATTTATATTATTTATATATCATATTATTATATTGTTTATTTATATTGTTATACTGTGTTTATACTTTTAGAATTGATTTATATTATTTATATATCATATTATTATTATATTGTTTATTTATATTGTTATACTGTGTTTATACTTTTAGAACTTATTTATATTATTTATATATCATATTATTATTATTATATTGTTTATTTATATTTTTATACTGTGTTTATACTTTTAGAATTTATTTATATTGTTATATATTGTATTATTATTTATATTGTTTACATATTGCATATATATATTGTTTATTTACATTGTTAGACTGTTTTATAATTTTAGCATTTATTTATATTGTTTAGATATTGTATTAATATTATTATTTATATTGTTTATGTTGTTATACTGTTTTTTATACTTTTACAATTTATTTATATTATTTATATATCATATTACTATTATATTGTTTATTTATATTGTTATACTGGGTTTATACTTTTAGAATGTATTTATATTGTTATATATTGTATTATTATTTATATTGTTTACATATTACATATATATATTGTTTATTTATATTGTTAGACTGTTTTATAATTATAGCATTTATTTATATTGTTTATATATTGTATTATTATTATTTATATTGTTTATGTTGCTATACTATTTATTTATATTATTTATATATTGTATTATTATTATATAGTTTAAATTGTTTTTATACTTTTATAATTTATTTATATCGTTATATATTGTATTATTATTTATATTGTTTACATATTGCATATATATACTGTATATTGTTTATTAATACTGTTACTGTTTTATACTTTTAGCCTTTATTTATATTGTTTACATATTGTATTACTACTTTTATTATTTATATTGTTATACTGTTTTGTTCATCCCTTTATAATTTATTTATATTGCTTTTATATATGTATATATATATATATGTATATATATATATATATATATATGTATATATGTGGCGCTCTGGACAAGCCAGGGGCCACAGAGAACAACACCCACACACCCCACACTCCCGGTCAGGCACACCGAAGTCAGACACAAAACCCTTGTTGCCTTCCTCCAGGGGCTGATGTTCACACCAGGGGGTGAGTTCACAGTCCTGGAGGCGGGAAGAGCAGACAGTTTAGTTTTGGAGGTGAAAGTGGAAGGGAGGAAAGTGGTAGTGGAGCAACTAACTGACAGCGTCCGGGTGTGTGGCCCGGGCGGTACAGCAAGGTTGGCAGACGGTGGTGACCGTCTGCAGGAGTGGCCTATCGGAGTCTACCGTAAGGACCGTGGATGGGCGGTGGCCCATCGGTACCGGACCGGTACACAAAGAGAAGTCAGCACCATCTGGCAGGGGCTTACGGACCTCGGCAAGGCTAGGAGTCGCTGTGAATTTGCCGAATCCGTTAGCGAAGGGAACCTCCTGGGTTTCCCAGCAGCCAAGTCCCGACAGAAGGCAACCGTCCAACCGTGAGAGGGAAACACAGCCACCGCCAAGGCTACCGTTCCCAGGGCCAGAGCCTGCGGGCAAAAGGGGCTCCTCCGGCCCACATCCAAGCCGGGGATCGGGTTACCGGTGGGAACCCATTGGAACCGTTTACAGTACATAGGTGCAGGGAAAGGCAGTCACCATCAACCTGCCGGGAGAAAACAACACCGCAGCCGTCTGTGGGACCCGTCCATCCAGCCGTGTGTTTTACCGAGAACTGTGTCCTCATCATTGGCTGAGTGAGTACCACCCACGGAGGGGAGAACTAACAACAAAGCTGCTCCCTGTCACCGCTCCCGGGATCCCCGTCCAGAGCAGCGGTGGTGTCACCAATATCACCACAACCGTGGGTGGCGTCACGGACAATACTCAAATCCCCCACCCATCAAATCCCCTTTTCACTCACGGGCGAGGAGCGCAGCTCGAGTCCCTGGGATATCTGGCCCACCGCTCGAGCCACCACCGAGCAGCGGCAGCAGCAGCCGGACCCGAGCAGTGGGAGAGCGCAGCGTCAACTCCTCCACCCGCGACATTATATATATATAGTTTATTTATATTGTTAGGCTTTTTTATATACTTTTATATTTTATTTATGTTTTATATCCCGCTCAGTCAATTAATCTTCACCCACCTTTTAATAATTTGGCATGAGTGTTAGAAAACTTTAAAAAAGTTACAAATCATTGTGCAAATATGGCATGTGCCAAAAGTTGCGACAATTTTTATTCCAGAAAGCTGGCTTTTATTTTTAAAGAATTGTCTGGGACTTACTTATTGAGGACCTATCACTTGAATGAGAGAGGAACTGCGATACTTGGCTGTGACCACTAAAAAAACATAAGGAGCTATGGCATTTTGCTATGGCATTTTGCACTGTATATTGCTTACAGCCAGCCATTGCCACAGCAGATATCGGCGGATCATGGGGGTGCCGAGTGTCAGACACCCTCCGCTCTTTTATTAATGACCTGCCCCAAGTATAAGTCATGAATTGCTTAGGGACAATCCCTTTAAGAAAAATAAATATGTTGTCATACATAAATTAAATACCAAAAGGTATATTTAGGAAGGGCTGACAGGCATGTGCCTTCAGTGGGTGCAGGATGCCGAAGGACACCAAAAAGCCCCCATTCCATGGCCTGATATATAGAAATATTAAGTGCGAAAATTGTATCTTTCACCCATGTAAAGGAAGGTCTAGTGAAAGCCATGCCGTAACAGTAAGTTCATTTTAAGGACATGGGAATATCTTCTCTATTTAGCATACCGTAGTAGTGTTCATGATGATCTCAATATCATCTCTATCATCAGGCACTACGTCCTTCATCAAGCGAGGCATAGTTGGTACGACAGGTGGTGGTGAGATAAACGCTGGCTTCTTGGCTTTAAAGAGGAACCTGAAATTAGATGGAAAAAAGAAAATGAGAGAATACTGAAATATTTAATATGGTCATTCTGTATGAATCATAGAAGGGTAGAGGTGGAAGGGACGTCCTGGGACATCTGGTCCAACCATCTCAGACAGATGTCTGTCCAGTCTCTTTTTGAAGACCTCCATTGAAGGATAACTCACCACCTCGCACGATGGCTCAGTGGTTAGCACTGCAGTCCTGCAGCGCTGGAGTCCTGGTTTCAAATCCCACCAAGGACACCATCTGCAAGGAGTTTGTATGTTCTCCCTGTGTTTGCGTGGGTTTCCTCCGGGTTCTCCGGTTTCCTCCCACACTCCAAAGACATACAGATAGGGACTCTAGATTGTGAGCCCCAATGGGGACAGTATTGCCAATGTATGTAAAGCGCTGTGGAATTAATAGCGCTATAAATGAATAAAATTATTATTATTATTACCTCTCGTGACAGCCTGTTCCAGCCTGAGATGTGATTAGAAATAAGCAAATGGACTTGACGTGAATCAAATTAATGTCAAACTTGTACAAATTAAGATTCGATTTGTGGAAAATCTGCCTTCAAAAAAGTCCACAATTCTACACAAGTCAGAAGGTTACATCAGCTTTAGCAAATTCATAACATCTCATACAAAGCCACATGGGCTTCTCGTAATGCCCTGCTGCTACCACATTACATAGTAAAAAAATAGCCTTTTGAAAAGAACTATCATAGCCTGTATAAAAGCCAAGGCAGGAAATGCAGCAGCCATTTTATGGTGAATCTGGATAGTAAGAGGATGTCCCAGCTGGAAAAAGCCATAAAATACTAAATAAAGATGACAGATGGCGTGTGTGTGTGTGTGTGTGTGTGTGTGTGTGTGTGTGTTAGTGTGTGTGTGTGTGTGTGTGTGTGTGTGAGAGTGTGTGTGTGTGTGTGAGAGTGTGTGTGAGTGTGTGAGAGTGTGTGTGAGTGTGTGTGTGTGTGTGTGTGTGTGTGTGTGTGACAGCACAAACGTGAAGAACAGCCTCCATCTGTTTACTCAAACATATTTTGAGGTCACTGACTTTACTAATGCTGTGTTTGCTTTAAAGAATTTAAAAGGAGCTCAATGCTGGAGATCTCAGAGTGTTAGGTTTTTCAAGGAGGCTTTGCAGTATTTGCAATTCCCCAAAAAATATTGTCACAGCTGGCAAATTTGAATTTTCTTAATATTCGCTCATTTCTAATAGTGATTCTTGGCTCACCCTCTTTTTCCCTTGGTCTTTTCTGTAGTAACATCCTTCTCATTCTCCGGCTTTGCCACCTCTTTTGGTGGTTCTTTAGGCGCATCCTTCTCATTAGTAGCTTCCGCTTCCTTGCGGCTTGCCGATTTCTTCAGCTGCTCAAACTCAGAGTCCATGTCAACATCTTGGACCTCTTCTTCGGGTATTGTAAAAGTACGAGTAAGAGGAGTAGCTCCTGGCGTACACTTGAATGTTTCGTAGAATTCAACAGGCATGCTGAGTCTAAAGAAAAGCATGTCGTTGTTGCTGTTCTGAGACCCAAAGGTCTTGTGGTTCACTTTGAGACAAGGTGGGTTGTCCACAGTCCCATCAATTCTTCCAACCTGAAAAATACAGATTCAGTAGTAAATTTCCTTTTAGCTTTGTAGTTTCTCTAAAATTTAATCAAGTCGTGATCTCTCACCTCAATGTGGCCATGATCTGGAGGCACCGGCACAAATTGAGGAAGGCTCTTACTAAACCACGTTGTGATTTCTCTCTTCATGTTAATAGCAAATGGCTCGAACCCTTCTTGCAGACCACAGATGGTAAAGAAACGAAGACTGCCGACATCCTGCCCCAAATTAAGTCTACCAACTTGGGACATTCCAAGGCTGCAAACCGGGATGAAGCCTAAAGATGGGAGATTGATAAGTGAGAGTTTGAGATGGTGCAATTCGACATGTAGGAACCAGTCTAGTGGCTAGGCCAATAATTTGTGAACGTAAGACAACCACCACCTATCTGCCGGTGTCCACTTTTGATTAGCCGGCCTGGTGTAACATTATGGTTGGGGTGTTATGGACATGTCACATTGCACCAGGCCAGATGTTGGGAAGTAAGAGGAGGTTCTCGGGACTTCCATCAGACGTTCACAGACTGCTGAACTGGCCGCTGGTCTGGGTCTTGCAAATTGTTTTCTGCGAGAATGAATGCCCTAAACAAGGACATGGCTTCCTCTTATTAAAGGAAACCTGTCACGTATATGCCATATGGTATAGAGCAGGAAGAGCCAACAAGAAAAATATATCGTTTGTGGGAAAAACTCGGTATATTTTATTAATTTTTCATCCCTGATTTTCCTAGGCTTAGGAGTCCTACAGGAGGTTCTTATCAGTGATTGGAAGAAATCACTGCATGAAAGGCTGTCAATCACTGATTAGGACCACCATCTGGAGTCCAAACAAATAATATAAATTTTATACCGAATTTTCTACCACAATATTATATATAAATCTGCTTAGCTCTTTCTGTTCCACCATTCGATGCCTGTGATGTTTGATTCGACAAGTTCCCTGTAAGGGTAATTAGACCACATTGAAAAGACACTTACCGTCACCAATTTCAATATCTTTGAAGGCTAGCTCAGAGCCAGAATCGCTAATCAACATCTCTCCATTCAATGTAAACATGATATTATTTTCAGTCAAGTCAATCATACACCCAACAACATCTCCTGGAAGCCAATTACGCCCAAATGGTTCACTGCCGACGTGCCAGCGCTGACCCTGTGAGAAGGTATAAGAATAAAGTCAAACATGAAGCTTCTAATACATGGTTAAAGAAGCAACTAAATATGGGCCTAAAGTTGCCCAAACACGTTCAAAATCTAATGGGTCTTTTGGCTCCTAAGTCACCTCCACATAGAGTTGTCTTCTGCTAGACTTTGAGACAATTTTGTCTCAAACCCTGGAACCATAGGAGGAACCTTAGGTCCTTTGAGGCCCTTCCTGACCCTGCATAAAATACTATGATTGATGATAGTGTGTATTCATAGTTCCATACATAATACCTACCCTGCATCCATTAAACACGTAAGCTAGTTCATCAGCTCCAAGTTCCACATCGGGTCGCACATCAGGCCGAGCCCATCCGACTCTCATTTCTCCTGTTGTGACGGCCTCAAATTCAAAATACCATTTCCCAGATTTCACAGCGTAAGACTTCTCGGCACGGAAGATGCGCATTCTTTCAGCCCGAGGCTTTGTTACTCCCTGAGCCGCTGGGGAAAATAAGAAATAACACGAGATATAGAAAACTTGTTATGAGATCCCTTTCATTGCAATATTTTGGTCTGGATTTAAGAACTTTTCCGGTTTCGGTGTAATATTAGATATCATGTAAACCAAAAACCTGATGGCGCTTACTGCTCTCCTGGTCAGGGGGTTCAATATTGTATCCATATCCAATAAGAGTGCGCACAGCCTCACACAGGCTGTCTCTATTGGTTTTCTTGGTCTTTTCATCTAGCAGACTATATGGCACGAGGCGAGGGTTCCTCTTGTTCTTGATGTCCTGTGTGGTATTTAATAGTTTGTTTAACCAAATCAAGAGAAACAATAGCCATAGATGTCAAAACTGTTGGCGAAATGAGCTCCTATTCCTCCAACCCTTTCCCTACACATACACGATTGGCTCCGCACCTCTGGAGGTCGACTTGTATCTCCAGGGAATAAAAGCATGGTTATGCTGAAATCCAACATGCCTGACCCTTCTCTCCCCTCTAAATTAGAAGACTTTGTACCAATTAAATGGTCGTCAGCTTTTGCCAAAATCGGTGGGTTCAGCCAACATTAATCTCGGGTTTAGCTAGCTTACATGGGTTGAGGCTTACAGAATGGTCAATGAAGCCCTGAACATTAAGCCTTGCAATTCAGTACCAGGACAATTCACTTTTCCACTTTACATACATAGAAACATTTATAGGATGTAAAGTGAAAACTTTTGTTGAAAGAGTAATCCAATGAATAAAACATTTTAAAAACCGGTCAAAGAAAAAAAAATTACAAAAAAGAAAGTAATATCACCAATTCAATTACGACAAATGCCATTGCCTCGTTGGCTTCTAGCAGATGTCAGCTCAGTCTATCACTGGCAACAGTGGTGGACCCCAACTCACTGATTTTGCCAATTCCAAAGTATCAAGAAGAAAGTAGACCAGAAGTATCCCATTAAAATCAGGAACGGCACCATCTAATTTTCTAAAAGGGTTCAGGCCCCATAGACATTAGCTAAAAGGTTGCCAAACCCAACGTTTTTGGTGAGATCACCAAACCATCTAAAGTATATGGGAAGCCTCTCGAGAGTTGATGTCGAAGGAGAGAAGGATCCGGCCTCTTAAATTTCAATGGATAAACCAAACTCCTCTGACAGCGGCTCTCTTCATAGAGAATACTAAACACTCGCTCCCCGTGTATGGGGGGAGTCAAGAGAGATAGCCGTGGGCCGAATGATTGTGCAGCCGACAGCTGTCTACTCAGTATGGAGGTACTTACAGAAGATTTGGTTAATGGGTGTTGAATTACTAATGTACTAGTGCAAAACAGATTTGCAAACTCCAACAATTGTTTTATGAGGCACAATAAATAGAAATAAAGATAAACATTAGCTGCTAAGAGTGGGTCAGAATCCACGTACTTGTATTATGCTGTATGTCCATCCTTGTTGCACTCGGTCTCTCGCCCAGACATTGTGACCATTTTCTGCTAGTTTGTCCACCAAGGTGTTTTGTGCTGGTGTTAGCTTGACGTGGGACAGATCGAGGGGAGCAGGCTTATATCCATTGGACATCATGTATCTATAGGAGTAAATGTTGAATGGTGACTTTATTTTGACTACGTCAGGTCACCATGTTGGGCAGTCAAGTCATGACTTTCCAAAGACTCACGTTTTGGGAAGCTTTATCTTCTTCAGATTTTCTTCTGCCTTTTCATCTGCCATGCCCACATGGCATCCCAGAGCTAGGAGGGTCCTGTGTTGGTGAACATGGTGCAACTTAGTGTTTAGCTAAAGGGGATGCCCGGGAATTTAACACTGTATGCTTATCCTTATAGGGCATCAATGTCTGATCGGTGGGGGTTTGACACCAGGCACCTGGCCAATTAGTTGTTCCCAGTGCCATCGTAACTGCTCAGTTATTGAGCTGCACAGCACAGCTCCATCAACGAAATAGTGGTTGCGGCCGGGTAATTGCACATCCGTTCCTTATTTATTCAAATAGATATGCAGTGGCCTTGGTCAAAGTTGACGGAGGTGAACTGTGCAGCTCCATAGCTGAGCAGTTCCAGCCACCGGCAACACTGGGAAGAGCTGATCATTGGGGGTGCTGACTATTACACCACCATCCATCAGATATTGTTGACCTATCCCAAGGATGGGCCATCATCAATGTTAAAGTTTTGGACAACCCCTTTAAATAGCAAATTATAGATGATCGATACATTAAGCTGTGTTGGGCAGCAGACTAAGGTCTCTGTTTTCTAACAACTTTATTGGGTCTCAAACCCGTCACATATACGTCCATGTATATCCAGAACAGACTGACACACATCCATCAAAGTCATCCAAAAAAATCAGGAAATTAATGAGACATGTAAATAAGGAAATCCTATTGATCCTACTCCATAATTAGATGCTTACTTCAAAGTCTCTCCAGACATCAGCAAGTTGTAATTTCTCTCCGGCTCTGGCAGACTATGGAAGTCGAGCAGACACGGATGTAATCTCTTGTTGTCATCCCGGATCTTAAAAAAAAAATGTAAGAATGTTACAAAAAATGTTGCCTCCTTAATATACGAAATTGGGGCTAATATATAAAAGCTAACATCACTGTAGAGCAGAGGAATCGTACAATGCAAGTATGCAGTGGCATCGGCAGAGTAAGATGAGACACCTACCGGCCCGTAGGTCCAACCCTGTTCAATTCTTGTGAGGGCCCAAAGTTCATGGATGTTTTCTGCCAACTTTTCACGGATTCGTTCCAGGTGAGGGGGAAGGACAATCTACAAAAAGAGATGATGCAAAGTAAATTGACATAATGTACATAAAGAAGTAGTGGAAATTGCAGCCATGGGAGTTTGTTTTCCAAACCCTCACATATGGTGGGAACCAAGCAAATCCCTTCCCTGTATCGGCATCCACAGGACACACTGTTGCTTATTAGGGGCATTTGTTTCCCAAAAGTCTGGAAAAGTGAATGAATCCAATCAGAAAAGACTTCACTGGTGGTCACTGGTTTGTAGAACTGGTGTCTACCACTATATGGTCATGTATGGCTGCATTGTCCTCTACGGAGGTATCTCCGTAGTTCTAAACATGTGTTTCCCACACTTTATTCTTCCAAGCTGAACTCTTACTTATAGTAATATAGAATAAAACTGATTTATATTGGATGTCTTGGTCCTACCTGTATGGTGTCCACGGGGCAAGGAACAAATGAGGTATGGGAGAGGGATTTGGTGGGTCCAAGAAGATTACGAATATCTTGAAAGTCATGTTTGTATTCTTTGATGGGCTCCGCACGCATACGATCCCGAGGCAGGAGAGCTTCATAAACTGGAGCGTAGCCAGGTGGCGGAAGGAACTTAAAATCACCGTGTCGGCCACCCAGAAGAAAGCGTATTCTGCATAAGACAAACAGGGATGAGGCCTTATTTACTGTGTGACATCTTATTCCTCTCATTAGGTGCAATGCTTACTTGACTCCAGCAGAGAAGCTAACAGCTGGGAAGAAGAGTCCATCCAAATTGAAGTTCTCAAACATGCCTTGAACTGGGTGCCCATTGAAACGGAATGAGATGCTGGGAACGGTCAAGTCCAGACAACAGCTGACCACATCATCCGCAGTCAGCAAATGCTGGTTGTGCGAGGCCACAGGTCTGCAAACTCGACCTAGGAAAATAAGACAAAAAGCATTATCCTGACCAGTCGCATATCCCTGTGCCATTTCAACTGGTTAGCAAATAAACTCTCAACAGTCCTGCATTGCCCTATATCTCCTTCTCGTCTCTGTCCACCACCCTACCCATGCTCTAACCTACTCCATAATCTAAACCTACCAGACCAATCTCCATGACTTCTCTCATGCGCCACCAATTCTCTGGAATGTGCTACCAGAGACAACTAGATTAATTCCCAACATCCACAGTGCTAAACCAAATACTAATAACCTTCATACCTGTTACGACTCCTATTTGCAGAACATTATGTATTGTTCTGCTATGCTCTCCTGCAGAACGGGTATATTTTGCTTATGGTGCAGAGCGTTTTGCAGGATGAATGCTCCACTGGTTGTTCACAGCACTGGATTTCACGCTGGTCCTGGCTGGTGCTCTCACAGATGCTTCTCGATCCAGTGATTGCTCTGCTTCATTAGGGAGCATGTTCGCTCAGGATACCGCCAGTCATACTTCCTGTTTACAGTTGTGCTGTTGGCTCCCGTGGTGCTTAAGTGTTCAGATCTTTGTCTCTCGACTCCGGACTGTTGTTTATCTGTCTCTGGCTGACCTCCCCTGTTTCTGTTGTGACTTTCCAGCTTCTGACCTCGGACTTCCTCCTGACCACGTCCCCGCATGCTCCCTGTATTTTGTAAGTACTCTCCTGGAACCCGGACCTTCGGCTTGTATCTTGACCTTGTCTCCGTCTGCTCCCCCGTGTACTGTTATGCCTTCCTGACTTATGATCTCGGCCTGTCTGACTACCTCTCCATTTACTGCATGCAAGTAGTGTCTAGCGCCACCTAGTGACAGTCATCACAATACCCCATTTGGCTTCTTCCCATGTTTACTAGTTCTCATTTTAAAAAAAATGAAAACCTCCAAAGTCCATTAGGTAGATCAACAAATTTTGGTTTGGAGCTTACCTGACCAAAGATGTAGACCATCAAATGCGAAGGAATACAGATCATCACCCACTCCGTTGGCTCCCCAACCTTCGCCTGCACCAGGATATGGACTGTAGCCCTCAGTCAATGCCCAGCCAACACGTAAGTGTGTGGACTCAGCAGTCACAAAAGGCTCCACATGATCCACAATAACTTCAAAATACCACTTTTTGAACTGTGTGGATCCTTCACAGGTTCCCAGGAAGACATTAGGTCTCATACTACAACATAAAAGAGATGTGACATTAACGCGTTGAGTAGTAGAACAAAAAAAACCACGTACCTAATCCACATACCTGGTGACATAGTTGACCATCCTGGTCTGAAGAAGAAGGTCTCTTCGGGGAAGAAGGTTTTCAGTGATTAGATTCTGGTTGGATCTAACAGCTACTCCATTACACACACAGAGAGAGCAGAGGACATCCAGAACCTAGAGATACGGAGAAGTCAAGATCAAGAGGGAGGACTACCCAACTTGTTAACATGCTTGCTATTAAGTTGATGAGGTTTACACTCACCTTGTGGTTTCGTCCATGTTTATCCAGCAGAGAAATAATGGACTTGATATGATTTTCTTTAATAATGTTCAAAACTTCAGGGCTCTCAATCAAGACGCAGTACAAAACTTCCAAGATCCCTGCAATAGTAAATTATTTGCATGCTAAAATCCAATTCTCAATTATTGAAGGCTTTGGAATAGTAACTTGGTGCTCTCAGGCCCCAGTGCAAAATCTGTGTCTACCCTCATATCTAATATGGGGCAGAAAGACAAGGTCATTAATCTGCACCTCCTGATAGACCCCTGGATTAGGGCAAGATATTTTTTTTCTCCAAGATTTTATTTGTACCTTTCAACTTTTTTTAACCAGGATAATGATACACATATCCATCTCAGCAATATCGGCATTACCTGATGAAGCTTCCAGTCGATCCAGTTTGCTGACCACCCAGTCCAAGTTACTGGAGAACAAGGCGCAGTTGGAGCGGTTTCCTCTAATAAGTGCAGCTGCGGGACAAAAACAGGGACATGGTGAGAACATAATAGGTCTGCAAAGTAGTCATGTCCTTATCCTCAATGATATAAAAGAAAGCAGTGGTAATAGAAAATATACTCCAAGACAAACAGCAATAACAGGAAAGAGACCCTTTGAGTTGGAAGGAACTCTGTGAGGGTGAAAAATGGCCTGAAGGCACAATCCTGGATTGTATCGGACCTTATATCGGGGCAAGAGGATGGATGTTATACACCGGGGGCAAGGACCCGAGGTTATAAACCGGGGGGCTAGGGGCCAGAGGTTAGACATTAGGGGTGAGGAACCAGATGTTTTATACTGAGGGGCTTTATATTATACACTGGGGCAAAGGGCTGGATTTTATACACCAGGGGGTGGGGGTCGGATGTTATACCCCGAGGGTGAGGGGCCAGATATTATACACCAGGGGATGAGGGGCTGGATGTTTTACACCGGGGGCAACAGGCCGGATGCTATACACCGGGGTGAGGGGCCGGATGTTATACACCGGGGGTGAGAGGCTGGATGTTATACACCGGGGGTGAGAGGCCGGATGTTATACACTGGGGACGAGGGGTCAGATGTTATATACCAGGGGGCGAAGGGCCGTATGTTATACACTGGGGGCGAGGGGCAGGATGTTATACACTGGGGGCGAGGGGCAGGATGTTATACACCAGGGGCGAGGGGTCAGATGTTATACACCAGGGGTGAAGGGCCGGATGTTGTACACTGGGGGCAAGGGGCCGGATAATATACACCAAGAGGGTGGGGGTCGGATGTTATACACCGGGGGTGAGGGGCCAGATGTTATATACCAGGGGATGAGGGGCTGGATGTTATACACTGGGGGCAAGGGGCCAGATGTTATACCCTGGGGTCAAGGGGCCAGATGTTCTTAGACTTAGGAATAATTGTAAAACAAACCACCTACTCTACCACCACCATGATCTGAGGCCTATAGGAGGGAACAATGTGCGGAGGCCTCTCCAAATTACGGACCATACCTAGCAATTCATAAAGTAAGTTTACAATTTCCTTCCAGGCTTCGCCGGCCTCCTCCCCGGCAAACTCTGCAAAGTGAGCAGCTGTACTATACACATTGAGACGGTCTATACAGTCCAAGACCAGGGAGATTATTCCCTGAAAAAGAAATAAAAATAAAGAATAAATTCATTATAGCAAACGGTGATCAGGTAACCGGATCCCTCCCAGCCGTCTTCTCTCCTAATTTATATACGGTAAAAAGAAGAGGACCCTGAGGTGCGGAGTAACCGTGCAGAATCGGACTCTACACGTCCTTTGATTGTACTGTGCATATAATCGGAAGGATATTGTAAATGAAGACTTTTTGGCACCCGGTCCCTCACCTCTTCTTGGAAGAGATTTTGGCGGTTCTTCAGGGAGCGTAGCTTGGTCTGCTTCTCCTCGTGCTGCAGATCTTCGTCGGGGTGCTGGAAGTAGCCGATCAGATCTTGCAAGGTTAAAATAACCATATCGATGGGCAATGTCACCGGTTTAGAAGGCTTGTTTTTTCCACTCAAACTGTCCAGGCCCCTGGAAATAAAAAAGTGACAATATAAAAAATATCTACAACCTTACATAGCAGATATACATACACTTCTCAACATAAAAATTGCAACACCAAATAAGAAGATTCATTGAATTATGTAAATCAGAGGACGGATAGACATGTTAATGGACTGCAAATAAAAAAGATGGAGACAAATTTTTCTAAACATCCCGATTTATTTAGTATTGAGTATGAGCGCCACATGCAGAAATCCAGGCACTTACAACCTTGGCCTTGGAGGAATGTTCTGCCGCTGAATGCACTTGGGCAAATTATCAACCTCCTTGTCACGGTGACTTTGGGATAGTGGGAGAGCTCCTAAGCTGTTCCTCAAGGTAGGGGACCCTACACTATCCCTGAGCTCAGGGATACTCCTGATGGTGGAGAGGCTTGAGTCTCCTTCCTGGTCCTGACCAGTTCTGATCTTATTCCCCCTTCCCCCAGGGAGTGATGGGACATGAGTGTGCTGAAACCTCACAGATGTAGACAGTCAAGGGGAAAAAACAAAACTCTGTCACACAGCACACACACACAAAAGGTAAAGACAATAAGAGATTCAGGAGGAAAAACAAGAGCAGGAAGAAAGCAACAAGACAACAGAGGTAAACTCCACAACCCCTCCAAGCAATAGTCACAACTAAAGCAAAACTTTCACCAGAATCTGGGACACTACACCTCACAGAACGACATAGGTTAAACTATAGCTGGCATGGGTAGAAGGATTCAACCAGCATAAATAGAAGGGGAGCAGATGTGATAGGTCTTCCCATAAGATTCTGATTAAAAGAGCAAGCAAACTAATGGAGAGTAACTCTTTTTAGCCTTCCTGTGAATCAATACACAGCAGGTCGATGCCAGAGTTTGCCTGTGTTGATGCCAGGCTCCAGAGAAACCATTGGGCAAAGTGTCAGAATCTGTAATCTAAACAGAGTCCAATGCTGCCATGACAGTCGGCAAAGTTTGTGCAAAACTCCATGTGACAATCCTCTGATGGCAGCTTCCTGTGCAATTGCCAACCAATGACGTCCGAGATGTGGGAGACAAGTCTGGAGACGCTGCAGACCATGGGATTATGTTTAGGCAACATGGGCTTCTCTAAGTAGCATGAGCCACATGCGGTCTTGGTGGTGTTGTGTTGAAAAATGGCTCCTGGGACACTTTGAATAAACGATCGTACCACTAATGCTATGACAAAGTCAACGTAATGCCGAGCTGTTAGTGCACCAGAATTAAGACAAGAGGGGGTTCGGCTACCATATACAGTGGCATGCAAAAGTTTGAGCACCCCTGGTCAAGTTTACTGATATTCTGAACAATTAAGCAAGTTGAAGATGAAATTATCTGTAAAAGCTATAAAGTTAAGGATAACACATATCCTCTGCATTTTAGACAAAAAAAAATATATATATTTTTTACATTTTTAAATTCACAACAAAAAATAAGGTTGGCCAATGCAAAATATTGGGTACCCTGCATGGTTAGTACCCTGAAGCACCAGCTTTGGCAAGTATCAAAGCATGTAAATGTTTTTGTAGCCAGCCAAGAGTCTTTCAATTCTTGTTTGAGGGATTTTCATGCTTTCTTCCTTGGAAAAGTCTTCTTGTTCTGTAAGATTCCTGGGTCTTCTTGCATGCACTGCTCTTTTGCGGTCTAGCCACAGATTTTCAATGCTGTTCAGATCAGGGGACTGTGAGGGCCATAGTAAAACCTTCAGCTTGTACCTTTTGACATAGGCTAATATGAATTTTGAATTGTGTTTAGGATCCTTATCCATTTGTAGAAGTCATCCTCTTTTCAACTTCAGCTTTTTTACAGATGGTGTTATGTTTACTTGAACCGAAGTCCTCAGTGGTTGATACCTTTTAATGGCTAACTGAAAAGATGGTAATAATAGCAAGCTTTCGAGACTACTCAGGTCTCTTCATCAGGCATGGTAACAATGGTACCATGCCTGATGAAGAGACCTGAGTAGTCTCGAAAGCTTGCTATTATTACCATCTTTTCAGTTAGCCATTAAAAGGCATCAACCACTGAGGACTTCGGTTCTTTTAAACAATTTTTTATCTATACTGGCTAACACGGTACAAAGATATATTTTACCTGTATGTTTACTTGAAGAATTTGTTTTACTTTAATTGATTCATTCTTCCCTCTACCCGTGAAATGTTCCCAGTGTCATTGGATAGAACACAACCCAAACATGATTAATCCACCCCCATGCTTAATGGTTGGCGAGATGTTCTTGTCATGACATTCTGTCTCCTTTTTTCCCAAACATTTGGTTTGATCATTGTGGCCAAGGAGTTCTATTTTAACCTCATCAGTTAACACGACTTGTTTCCAAAATACATCAGTCTTGTTTAGATGTTATTTTGCATACTTCTGATGCTAAATTTTATGGTTAGGACGCAGCAGAGGTTTTCTTCAGATGACTCTTCCATGAAGGCCATTTTTCTTTAGGTGTCTCTGAACAGTAGAACAATGTACCACAACTCCAGAGTCGGCTAAATCTTCCTGAAGGACTTTTGCAGTGAAGTGAAGGCTCTGATTTACCACTCTAGCAATCCTACGAGCAGCTCTCACAGAAATTTTGCTTGGTTTTCCAGACCTTATCCTGACCTTCACTCTTTGTGTAAGTGACATTTCTGAATTACTTTTCAAACTGAGGAAAGGGCAATTTGAAAACGCTTTGCTATTTTCTTCTAGCTTTCTTCTGCTTTGTGGCCCTTCACCATTTTGATTTTCAGAGTGCTAGGCAGCTGCTTTGAAAAACCAATGGCTGTTGTTTTATTTGCACAAGATTAGAGGAAGCTGGGTTTTTATAAAGCTGTGAAATTTGCATCACCTGCCCTTTCCTAACTATGATAATGAACAAGCCACAAACCTAACAGGCTAATTAAGGTCTGAAATGATAGTCAAAGTTATCTGAGCACACAAATCTCCAAGGGTGTTCAGACTTTTGCACTGGCCCATTTTCATTTTTGTAGTTTTTAAAATGTTAAAGATGAAAATATTTTTTTGTTCTTACCTAAAATATAAAGGAAATGTGTCATCTTTAACTTCGTGCCTTTTACAGATCATTTCATTTTCAACTTGATTAACTGTTCACAATAACAGTAATGTTGACCAGTGGTGCTCAAACTTCTGCATAGCACTGTAGTATGTCACCCCACAGGACCTCGTAAAGGTCTCTTCATTGTTTTGCCCAATTGTCTGCAGACCAATGTGCAGCTATCATTGCATCAAAGACAAAAGCAGGACTCATCCCTAAATGCCACATCTGTTCCTCTGTATTATGAGACTAGTGACAGATTCAGGACTTGAGAGTCATTTTGATTCTTGACTATCAAAATTAAACGTTTTTCTGTTCTTTTGGCAGTCGTAGGGTTAATGTCAGTATTCATTACCAGCAAGCTGTCTCCTTACCAGTGCAGGTGTTTCCAGTTTGGGACCACTCCCAGTCCCTATACAAAACCCTGTGCTACCAGCAGAGGGTGCCAGTTATTCTCTTTGCCATTTGGATGCTGGCCCTGGAGGTGGAAGGAGCTGGTGAAACCCTGTCTTCAAGTTGTTGGGGTGACTGCAGCAGTCTGTTGTAATGTTTTCCCCCTGTCTATCTTCCTTCCCCGGTGTGTTGTTCTAGTGCAGTGGTGGAGCTAGCATCCCTCACCTGCCCACTCACTAGCCAGGGATTATTGTATGGTCACTCAGGCTTCAGGTCCTGCTAGGCAACAGGTGAGGAACCTGTATATTGACTGGCTAGGAGTGCGGGGTAAGTTGAGGAAGCGTCCATCTTCTCTCTCACTAGTCCTAGGGCCCTCCATTGTTAAAGTGTCCCTGGTGTATCTTGTTTGTCATGGTGTAACACCTGTTGTGTGTTTTGGCTCACACTGGACCGTCCCTAGTCCAAGCCGTGATACTAAGGTAGTAAGACCTCCATTCCAGTCTCGATTGCCCAGTTCCAACTTTTGGTCTCCTGGGCATGGCTACCCAATACATCGAGAATCAAGATATTTAGAATTTTTTTTCCTATTTTTTCATCATCCGATGATCTCCACAACTTTTTCTTCTTGGTGTTGCAATTTCTATATTGAGGAGCGTGTGTAAACCTATCACATAGTGCCACCCTCTATAATACAGACGTATCCTCTACAAGGATTCATGTATTGCAGCACGGATAGCCGCCCGGAGATCTATATATAACAATACACTCACTTGATGAACACGTGAAAGAGTCCGGCCGTGCTGTAGATCATTCTTGCAGCTTGGGACTCCTCTCTTTGGGAACGTGACAGGGACAAAGCATCGTCCATATGACCTTCTTGGTGCAAGATAGCCTTCGAGTGGCAATGAGAAGAAGAGTATGCAGATGGAAATTAAAGAAAAAAAACATCAAAAAGTCAAATTTGAAGAATATTTAATGTTTATTAACGCTACCTTGCGTTTTACAGGACCCAAGCGGACCACTTTAGAATCGGCAGCACCATACGTGAGCCAGAGGGCACTGTGCACGTGCTGGACAAAGCACATAGACTCTCCATACTTGATCTCAGCAGGTCCCATTCCTTCCACATCTTTCTTGGGTGCAACCTCAGTCTTTTCCTGTACGGGTTCCATATAAAACATAAATTCATTAGATGTTGGCATGAGGATTTATAGACAAATCTGCTTCTTTCTCCTCCAGAATTGATCAGTCATTATCAAAAGTGTCAATTCTGAGGGAAAATCTGTATTCAGTGAAGACTTTACCATTACTGAGAGGAGATGGCGGTTGGTGCTGATGAGATTCTATGAGGAGGGAGGAGCTAGAGGCAGAAGGAGGGGCTAGAGAGAAAGCTCCACCCCCTTCTCATTCTTCCATCTGCATAGAATCACATCAGCACTAACCGCCATCTCCTGTCTCCATAATGATGAAAGTCTTCACTGAATACAGATTTTACCTCAGAATTGAGACTTTTGATAATGACTGATCAATTCTGGCAGAGAAAGAAGCGAATAAGTTTGATAACGTATATTACAAAGTTGCTTATTTTCATGTGTATAATTGATTTATGAAATAGAGATTAAAACAACGGCTAAGCTTTAAATCATGTTTTTATGTTGAAGAAGTTTGGTCATTTTCTTCAATTATCCATAAAAAAAAAAAAAATCACTGGACTCATTTCGCTTTCCACACAAAATATTTTGCTTTAGTCTCGTTATCATTACAGGCAGGATTACAATGACTGATAACACCTTTATATACAGTATATCACACAAGATCCAAAATTCACAATAGGTGATGTCACAGCTCACCTCCTCCTCTTGTACGGTGACTGATAACACCTCTATATACAGTAAATCCCACAGGATTCACCATTCACAATAAGTGATATCACAGCTCACCTCCTCCTCCTCCTCCTGTACGATGATTCTAACACTTCTATATACAGAAGATACCAGGATCTACCATTCACAATAGCCATTCACAATAGGTGATGTCACAGCTCACCACCTTTTTCTCTTCTACAGATAACCTCTATATACAGTAGTAAACACAGGATCCACCATTTACAATAAGTGATGTCACAGCTCACCTCCTCTTCCTGTACAATGACTGATATCTACTGTACAGATGTTAACATAGAATCCTCCATTCACAATAGGTGATATCACAGCTCACCTCCTCCCCCTCCTGTGCAATGACTGAAAACACCTCTATATACAGTAAATAACACAGGATCCAAAATTCACAATAGGTGATATCACAGCTCACCTCCCCCCCTTCTGTACAATGACTGATAACACCTCTATATACAGTAAATCCCACAGAATTCACCATTCACAATAGGTGATATCACAGCTCACCTCCTCCTCCTCCTGTACAATGCCTACTAACAGCTCTATATACAGTAGATACCAGGATCTACCATTCACAATAGGTAATATCACAGCTCACCACCTTTTTCTCTTCTACAGATAACCTCTATATACAGTAGAAAACACAGGATCCACCATTTACAATAAGTGATGTCACAGCTCACCTCTTCCTCCTGTACAATCACTGATATCTACTGTACAGATGTTAACATAGAATCCTCCATTCACAATAGGTGAGAGCACAGCTCACCTCCTCCCCCTCCTGTGCAATGACTGATAACACCTCTATATACAGCAGATAACACAGGATCCACCGTTCACAAAAGGAGCTCTCACATCTCACCTCTTCCTCCTGTACAATGACTAATAACACAGGATCCTCCATTCACAAAGGAGATATCACAGCTCACCTCCTCCCCTCTCCACTCACAATAATTTTTACCCAGATCAGAGCATGCCTAGAAGACAATGAGTCAGAGCCAGGCTATTGCTGGCACTCATATAGTTACAATTTTCAGCAGGCTGACATTACCTTAGAGGCCCGGAAGCAGAAAGCAGTAGCCTTGGTGTTGCCTTTCTCAGCATCTACCAGTAACAGGCCCTTTTCTTCATCGCGGGCCAGGTATCTCCCTGTGGTCACATGACGTACCCGGAATGACTGTCCCCATCTTAAGTGGCTCCCGCTCCAACTGTAAGCAGATTAGTTTTATGCAGATTTTCCAATTAGCATAATTCCATAATACCATACAAATACCAGTCCTCCTGGGATATTCCGCTATAAAAATGGAACTTCTCGTTTGCAAATTTACTTAACTTATCTGTGATTATTTGTGTTAATATCCAGACGCTTCTGCATAGTAGGACTAAAATTAGCCGAGCGGTTTTATAATTACCTAATTCTCAAAGGCTCGAGTCTCCACAAGGAGCGTGCATGGGAGCACACAGGCCCTCCCTCATAATGGGCTATCCTGTAGATATGAGAAAGGAAGGAAGAAATAAGAAAAGATTCACTGATCACATTCTGCTGTATAAAATACATAGAATATGTCTTACCGACGCTGCTCCTCTCCTTGGTCTGTGGATGAAATCGTCAAACATTCATCCATATGACCATGGAACAAGCGTAGAACATCTCCACCAGTTAGGAATCCTGGCGGAAAATCAAAAATATACATCTATTAAATCATATATTTTATACAATTAGATGCTACACTCCATTGCAGTCAAAATACGCTGAATATATATGAAAAAAATTGTATTTACCCATTAAAAGGGGACTTTTCTTTAGATATTTGAATTTAAACTGAGTACTTCCTCCAATTGCTGATGTTCCACTGATTCTGGAACAGTCTTTCTTTTTCTTCTGTGCCCCTCCATTCCAAAGTTATGCCAACTAGAAACAAATCTGGAAATTTTCCCTTCAATGTGGGCGTGTACCACAGAGCTTTTAAGTGGGCGTTTCCCTTTTCCCCTCTGAGGCTGGCCAATCAAAAATGGCCACACCCACAGAGACATTCTGTGGTACACGCCCAGCTGCTTGAAAGGAAAACACGCATCTTTATTTCCGGGGGGCATAACTTTGGAACGGAGGGTCACAGAAGAAAAAGAAAAACTGTTCCAGAATCTGTGGAGCAGCACAAATTGGAGGATATATGCAATATAAATATAAAAATTCTTGAAAAGTCCACTTTAAGGATTCAGCCATTTTTCATTTTTGGCGTTTTAACTTTTTATTTCCTCTTTTACCAAGGGCCATACATTGTTTAACAATCTAGGCTTGTTATTGTGCAGACTGAGTTGTAGTTTTGATTGATTCTACTAATTTTACTATATAATGTGTTGAAAAATGGGGGAAAAAACAATTCCGCCACTGTTTTTTGGGCTGTTTTGACAGTGTTCACTGGGCAGTAAAAATGACATGGTAATGTGCCACCCCGTTGTTAATTGGGCTGCTCGGATCCGGGATCGTCGTGGCTCAAGGGGTCCGGACCTGGCATGGCGGACATCCGGATCCGTAAAAGGGGTTATTTACAGGGGAAAAGTTTGTGATGCCACCTGCGGGTTGTGGTAATGGAAGTACCACCGCTGCTGGAGAGAGGACCTGGGCAGATGGTGTGAAGCAGCAAGGTGTCAGTCCCTCCGCAGGTAGGGAAGGCCCGGGCTCAGGGGGTTGGTAGCTTTGGGAGGACAGGGTGCAGGGACCAGGTTACTCACTGTGAGTAGTCGTGGTGTTGGATGAGGTGGAGAAAGGAGACACACACACTGTAGATAAACCAAAGTCTCCGAGTACAGCTGCCGCTGCCGGGAGCCCGTCCAAGTACCCGGTCCCAACGGTGTTACTTAGTGATTCGGAGTCTGCCTCCATGTACAATTTGTTGTCCATTGATGGTTCCCTTGGCTTGAAGCTGTTGGGGCCCTGCTCACTATGTGTAGTGTAGCCATGCTCCTAAGGGCTGGCACTTGGGACCTCAGTGGGTTGCTGTGTCTGGAAAAACCCTGTCTCCCTCGTTGTGCTGATGCCCTCAGTCTCTGAACGTTTAGGGAAGTCCTTGAAGATCCTCTCCCTTTCAGGTGAATGGTCAGGACGTTGAATCGGCTCCTGACCTAGGGTCCTGTACCCCGTTGTGTTCGGTACCTGTCAGTTCTGTTGGGCCCTTCTGGTGCCGACAGTCCCTCCAAAACTACGTCCGTCACACCCCTGTCCAACATCCCTGCAACCGGTCCCCGACTCCTCTGGTCCCGTACCACTGTCTGCGACCCAACTTCTGCCTTACTAGCTCCCCGGTAGCTAAGACTCCAGCGCCTCTCACTTTGAGAGCTGTCACTAGTCTGACTTGGTCCCTCCCACCAGTCTGCCTGACCCCTAGGTGGGTGGCCCTGCTAGACCAACCCACTGGTGTGTCTGACGGGTCATGGTGTGAGGTGTGGGTTGGGATTTCTAGTGCTGGTGGAAGTGGTACCTGGAACCATGGGGGGTAGGCCCTGTACCCTGGGCAAGGATGCAGTTCCCTGTAGCACCCTGATGTATTCAGGGGCGCTACAGTAACATGATTCATATTAATATGGTGATACCAAATTTGTGTTTTTTATTGTTTAGTGGTTTAAAAATCTGTTAATTTTAGTAGTTAAAAAAAAAAAAGAATAGTTTTTATCACTATTTTTGGAGTCCTGTAAATTTTTTATTTTCAGTAGATAAACGTGTGGATGGGTGTGGGCTTTTCATGGTAAGATATTGTTTTTAACGGTACTATTTTCGGGAAAATATGACATTTTGATTGTTGAATGTTCTCTCAAATTCTAATTTTTTAAGTTTAGATAATCACAACCATAGGTTTTCGGTATAGTATCATGCTATCAAATTACTCTTGAAAGGATTGTTACATACCTTCAGCTATTTCACAACCAGAGGTAATTGGATTCATGTTCCATAGAGTCTGCATGAATGATGCATCCACCTGAAGGTCACCACTTGCTGTGGAAAGGTGCTAATAAAATGCCAAAAAATTTAGGATGGATGAGAACATCTTATACACCCATAGATAACATACGGAAAGTAGTGAAAATGTATAATCTTACATTAAAGTATACAGAACTTACCAGGTATCTCTCGGAGGATACACTGACTAAGATCAAATCATCACCTATTCGCACCTTCTCTCCTTCTGAACGCTGTTTGGATGCTGGATGGATGGTCCACCAACAAGCTTCCCCTATTTATGTAAAATGGTAATGCGTTTCAAGGTAGGGGTCACATTGTTAGACACAAAATGGAAGAGTTGGACTAGTACCACCAGTGCACCAAGAACCGTGGTAATGCGTTTCAATGTAGGGGTCAAAATGTTGGATACAAAATAGACGAGTAGGACTAGTACCACCATTGTACCAAGAACCGTCGTAATGCGTTTCAATGTAGGGGTCGAAATGTTGGATACACAATAGACGAGTAGGACTAGTACCACCAGTGCACCAAGAACTGTCGTAATGCGTTTCAATGTAGGGGTCGAAATGTTGGATACACAATAGACGAGTAGGACTAGTACCATCAGTGAACCAGTTACAGTGTTGGCCATTGCAACACTAGATGTTCCTTCACAAGGTACATACAACAACTGGACCATACCTGAGGCATCTTCTTGCAGACCGACATCAAAAGCCAATTTATCAGTTAGAGACCGTGAAGTAGTCAGACAGCAGAGGTACTAATGGAAAAAGAAGAAGTATTAAACAACATGGCAGGGTAAATATTGGTTCAATAAGTAGAGAGTTGGCCTAATGTGACGTCAAGCTGACTAGTCAAAAGAGGAGCGAGGGATCCCATCGGAAGATAGGAAAAAAGTATGCAGGGTTCTGGTCTCATGTAATGACCATGCCAGCGTCCTCGCATGGTCCTGCTTCCCTCCCCCGGCGAGGACACCGGCGTTCTCACCTGTCTAGCCGTCCTGTAGCGGGGGTCCTGTCCTCGTCTCTTGCTGCAGCCTCCCGGAACGTCAGTGTGCCTTGCAGAGCTCCATCCTCTGCCCATAGGGCGCGCCCATGGCTATGCCCTTTTCTTAAAGGGCCAGCGCCCTCCTAACCCGGAAGCGATCCCAGGTCAGCTGGGAAGCTGTATGTACTTAAGGCACCCTAGCCCTATGCTAGGTGCCTGGGCAATGAGTTTCGTCATTGCTAGTTGTCAAGTCCCCAAAACTAGCCCTGTGCTGTTCCCCTAGACATACTGCTTATACCTGTCTGTTCTGCAGAGTGCCACTCCCACTACCTGCTACTGAGAGCCCAACATCAGCTGCCTTCCATGATATCTGTTGCCACAAGGTATCATCTTCAACTGTTGCTATCCATTTATCTCGAAGGGATGCTCTACACCAGCTGCTGCCATCTATCCATCCACCCGTACATCCATCCATCCATCCCGGACAGAACCTCTACATCAGATGCTGCAACTCTATACCAGATACTGTTGCTCCAGTACCCCTGGGGCCAGCCAACGCAACACCAGTCTTCTCGAGTGGCACCCGGATCCTACCTGCAGTGTAACACCTCCACCATCAGCAGCTCTGGAGAAAACCAGGTTCGGGTCTGTAGTCAAACCCCACCAAGTTTTCTGTGTGTTGTGGCCACTAAAATCCCTTCTTGCCTGGCGAGCCTAACATCTCATAACTACAGGTCACCAATGTGGCTGCTGGTCCACAATGCAAATAATTTTTTCTCATCTCTTCCTATCTGTTAAATGAGCCAACTTGGCCAATTGGACTTGGTCATCCATTTTGAAAAATTATAATTTCATCTTGAACTTCACCAAACTAAAAATATCAAGCTAAAGATTAAGTTTTATATCAAAATGTGGTGAAAGTCAAAACTAAAGAACTTACCATATCACTGTGACAGTGTCTCAGGAGAATGGCGTGACCATAGAGCAATGTCCTGTGTCCCCCACCTTGAGAAGACTAGACATAGAAGTGAAATAAATCAAAATATAAAATATCTCCATATAAAATAACGTTCGTATCCCACCCTGTTTCACAGGTAGGTAATTCTTAGTACGATGGACTACCAAGTTGTATTACATAATGCCGAAATCATCCATAACATGGTGCATCAGAGTGGCCTTCAAAACTTAGCAAGTGTATGTAATGGTGCAACCATCGATCCCAGTAATATTACATGCAAGTCAAAATATGTTGTGGGTTATAAAATGTGAAAAAAAAAATAATAAATCACAGGATTGTGTGTTCATCTCAACAACAAACAAACCCAAACATATTCATAGAGCAATCCTCAATGTTCTCTCTTAGAAAGGTTAGAAGAAGAAACATGTCTTGGCATGCAACCAAAAACCATTGTAAAATATTTTTATGAATGAGAACATGGATGAGTATTGCTTCCTTAACCATGACGTTAAGGTTGATTCAAGATGTCCACAAGACCCAACCATCCCTCCCTCCAGCAAGCTGCAAAAATTCAAGGGTTCCATCGTTTGCATTTCCGTGATCTTCAGTAACCTGGTGAACACCTGTTAGAATGGAGGTATGGTTTGTACCATGCGGTGAAGGAAGGAAAGAGAAGGAATTATTGTAAAAAGATCAGTCAATGGAAGAAAGAAGGTCTAGTCTTTGTGAGATCAGAAGAAGAGGACAAAATGAAAAAGGGACTTCTGCACACGGGCTGCAAAACAAGAAGACCGGTAGACGGAGGGTGGGGGGAAGGAAGACCTGCTGGAACCATATCTCTCCATGGATAGACACATTGGACAACGAATCAAGACCTTTTCTCTTTAAAACTGCGCCCAATCTATTTTTAAGTCTAGGTAACTCTTTGGACGTTACCTTTCTAGATGTACTTCATATGCGTTTGACTAATTTGCTGTCGTACTGTTCAAGGCAAAATTAGAAGACTAAAGATCAAAACATTCTTTCTGTTTTGGGCATACTAAATAGAGAAGTAATATATTTTGTGTGGACTTGTTTTTGTACCAAATTTTGGCAACATCCTCCAATTTTAATCGGCCTCAAGATATCTAGAATTTTGTAAGGCATTTATATTCCAAGCATAGCCCAAATTTCTGCTGAATTCAAAAATATTGCTCCTCAGGGTTCTAAGAAGAGACATATGATGGGGACTGTTCTAATTCTGGCGAGGGCTTTTAGACAGCTGATGTGAAATATGAGTGGAAGTGAATTTTGAGAATGCGTATAAGAAGACCGTGGTCACAAAATCCTTCGTAAGGATTCTTTTCATTGATAATTCCGGTGTCATTGCATGCCCATCAGGAAGCCAATGGGATACAATATATTACTGAAACCGGCATCTTGAGACGTTTTAGTCAAGCACTAGGGACTTTTAGGATTTAAGAAAAAAGGCTCAATGCTTGGCAATGTCTTTAAAGGAATGAGATGGAGTGATAGGGCTTCAGCAGTGAGAAGGAAGGAATGGAAAGTCACAAGAGGGCACAGAGCAAGGTCACAAAACATACCCATTTATCCAAATTGGGTGCCTAGCACGAAGACGAAAAGAGAAAGCCAAAACAAAACACAGAAGAAATTATGTCAAAGAGAGGTCTGTGAGGCGACCATATTGAATCTGACACAACAGGGATGAGAACACAAGACATTTCTATCCTTCGCTGAGGACTTCACACAAGAAGCTATCTGCAGGAGAATAGTCGGTAAATGTTCAAAGTTTTTCCTACTGGTAGATAACATTTTCGGATGAATGGGGTCAAATTCATGTGTATGTATACATTTTATCCCCTTAGCTTAGTCAAGGATCCCATAAATTTACTGGAGGTGCCACCTTCTCCCAGGGCATATCTAGGGGGCTTTTAGGTGAGGTGCACCTCAAGAATGGTGCTTACAAGTGACTAGCACGGCAAACTAAAGGTCCAGTCACACTAAGCAACTTACCAGCGATCCCAACAACGATAGGGATCGCTGGTAAGTTGCTAGGAGGTTGCTGGTGAGATGTCACACTGCGACGCTCCAGTGATCCCACCAGCAACCTGACCTGGCAGGGATCGCTGGAGCGTCGCTACACAAGTTGCTGGTGAGCTCACCAGCAACCAGTGACCAGCCCTCAGCGCCGCGTGGAAGATGCTGCGCTTGGTAACTAAAGGTAAATATCGGGTAACCAACCCGATATTTACCTTGGTTAACAGCGCACGGAGCTACACGTGCAGAGAGCAGGGAGCAGCGCAGACTGAGCGCTGGCTCCCTGCTCTCCTAGTTACAGCACACATCGGGTTAATTACCCGATGTGTGCTGCAGCTAAATGTGCACAGAGCAGGGAGCAGCGCACAATGCTTAGCGCTGGCTCCCTGCTCTCCTAGCTACAGCACACATCGGGTTAATTAATCCGATGTGTCCTGCAGCTACATGTGCACAGAGCAGGAGCCGGCACTGACAGTGAGAGCGGCGGAGGCTGGTAACAAAGGTAAATATCGGGTAACCAAGGACAGGGCTTCTTGGTTACCCGATGTTTACTGTGGTTACCAGCCTCCGCAGAAGCCGGCTCCTGCTGCCTGCACATTTAGTTGTTGCTGTCTCGCTGTCACACACAGCGATCTGTGCTTCACAGCGGGACAGCAACAACTAAAAAATGGCCCAGGACATTCAGCAACAACCAACGACCTCACAGCAGGGGCCAGGTTGTTGCTGGATGTCACACACAGCAACATCGCTAGCAACGTCACAAAAGTTGTTCGTTAACAGCGATGTTGCTTAGTGTGACGGGGCCTTAATCCACTGCCCAGGTAAAGGCAAGTCTGGCTACAGCTCTGCTGTCCAAATAACCAGAATGGACACTGTAATGTTGTGGTAGAATGGTAAGGCTTTAAAGCAGATCTGTGAGGTCTCCAATGATACCTCATCTAAAAGCAGCACATGATAGAGAGGTGGAGTCTGAAATCTGGGATATACTGTATAGATTGCCATGATGTAATATTTTTTATATGAAACAGGTCTTTAACTTCTGCTACAATGCATACAGAAAGCCTGTGAGTCCCGCTGTACTCAACCACACACGGTGATTAGACGCTTTTTTATTATTGAGAATGTATAAAGGGAAAGCTGTTATTCACAGTGTGGGGTAGGGGGAAGCAGGACTCACAGGCTTTTCCTATAAGTGAGCAAGAGAAGCAGGACTCAGAGGCTTTTCCTATAAGTGGGGGGGGGAAGCAGGACTCACAGGCTTTCTCTGAGTGGGCGGGGGAAGCAGGACTCACAGGCTTTCTCTATGACTGGGTAGGAGAAGCAGAACTCACAGGTTTTCTCTATGAGTGGTCGGGTGAAGCAGGACTCACAGGCTTTCTCTATGAGTGGGAGGAGGCAGCAGGACTCACAGGATTTCTCTATGAGTGGGAGGGGGAAGCAGGAATCACAGGCTTCCTCTATGAGTGGGTGGAGGATGCAGGACTTACAAGCAGAAAGAAGGACTCACAGGCTCTTTTGAATAATAATAACAACAGGTGAACAGCTTTTTAAAGTAAAATAGTGAACAAAATTCTAGAAAATGATTATGACTCTTAGGGGCACTTTGCACACTACGACATCGCAGGTGCGATGTCGGTGTGGTCAAATTGAAAGTGACACACATCCGGCGCCGCAGGCGATATCGTAGTGTGTAAAGCCTTTTTGATACGATTAACGAGCACAAAATCGTCGTAATCGTATCATTGGTGTAGCGTCTGTCATTTCCATAATTTGGAAATGACCGATGTTACGATGTTGTTCCTCGTTCCTGCGGCAGTACACATCGCTGTGTGTGAAGCCGCAGGAGCGAGGAACATCTCCGACCTGCGTCCTGCGGCTCACGCCAGCTATGCGGAAGGAAGGAGGTTGGCGGGATGTTTACGTCCCGCTCATCTCCGCCCCTCTGCTTCTATTGGCCGCCTGCCGTGTGACGTCGTTATGATGCCGCACGACCTGCCCCCTTAATAAGGAGGCGGGTTGCCGGCCAGAGCAACGTCGCAGGGCAGGTGAGTGCATGTGAAGCTGGCGTAGCGATAATGTTCGCTACGCCAACTATCACCATGATATCGCAGCTGCGATGGGGGCGGGGACTATCGCGCACGGCATTGCAGCATCGGCTTGTGATGTCCTAGTGTGCAAAGTACCCCTTACCCTGTGCTGCTCTCAGATGAGTAGGATAGGAGATCTGGCTGGGCCACTTTATAGCCTATGATTGTAGTGAAATCAGTGATTGGTCAGGGCTCTATATATCACTTTTTTTATCTCATCATTCGAACATAGAGATTGCACCAATGATTGGACATTTAGGTACAGGGGTAATATATATCATTACTACATGCTAGTACAAAACAGGCTAAGCCTTACCTTCAAGATCGTATGATGTCATAACAGTGTAAAAGTTTCTATATCAAATCTAAAAAAAAAAATTCTAGCAAAAAATAATGACCATCTGAAAAACAGATTACACTAAAAAAAAAAGTTTATCTCAGACCCAGCTAGGAATAAATGGTTAGTGATTACTGGAAAAAAAAATTCTGGAAGGAAGAATGAGCATGAGGAGCTTCAACATTCAAATAACAAAAATAACAAAAAAGTAAGTCAGGTACAAAATAGACAAAAACAACAAAAAGAGTGAGACCAAAATACAGAAGACAATCAAAAATATGTCTGTAGATTGTAAAAAAAAAAATACAGAACAATGGTCAATACCTCGTTTCCCATCTCCACCGTGTTTGCCAACATTTCCTGCAGAGCTCTAACCGACAGAGATTGCTCCAGAATAAAGCAGCAAATGGCAAGATCTGGAGGGTGGTTCTGGGAAAAGACAAAACAGTAATGTGAGAAAATCAGGATTCAGCGCAGAAGCGGCAGTAATGAGATGATTCTTCCTACCTGAGCATTGGACGTTGATTCCAGGAAGCAAAGGCGGTTTCCGAAGCCTTCTGCTCCCATGCACATCTTGAGGTTTTCTTTTCGGATTGTAGTGCTGCATTGTAAGACCACCACATCCTCCTGCAATAGAGATATACGATGAGAAGGCCACCAAAACAATGGCTACTCTACGTAAGAAGCCTATCAGACCTGCCAAATCTCACTTTGGATCCCCATCCAAATACCAGCTCATATTAAGAAAACCTGAAGAAGGGCCAAGGTGGGCTGAAACGTAGCAATGTAATGGAGAAATATTACTGTTGAGGTCTTGTCACATGGAGGTTTATACAAATTATTATTATTTATTATTATAGCGCCATTTATTCCATGGTGCTTTACAAGTGAAAGAGGGAATATGTACAACAATCATTAACAGTACAAAACAGACTGGTACAGGAGGAGAGAGGACCCTGCCCGCGAGGGCTCACAGTCTACAGGGAATGGGTGATGGTACAATAGATGAGGACAGAGCTGGTTGCGCAGTGGTCTTCTTCGACTGTCATAGCAACGTCAGGATCTGTTAAGACAACTGATTCTGACACTCCGCCTGATAACTTCTATAAGGTTTGTTATCAGTACAGGCTGATTTGTGCGACGACCAACAGATTGGTAGTTCATAGGCAGGCAGGCAAGAGTTAATCTCTGCTGGTCTGCTTGTGAGTCATCTTTAATCACATGTTGTAGGGGAGCCAATCACATCTGCTCCCCTCCTATATACGCTGGCTGGACACATCCATTAGTGCCAGCTAAAGTCTATCTTAGTGCATCTGGTAAGGTGTTATCATTCAGACTACCTGGTGGTCGTAGTACTTGTTGCTGTGTGCGGTTGTGGAGTTTAACTTTGTTGTCTTTTTCTCGCTACCTTCCTGTTCTTGCTTTTCTTCTGAGTCGCTCATTGTTGGTACTTTTTTCTTGCAGTGTGTCAGAGTTCTGGTTTTCCCCTGTCTATCTTTATGTGTGTTTCCAACCCACTTCTGCCCTTTGCTTCCCTGGTGGGATGGGGGAATCGGATCAGTTCTGGATAGGAGCTTAGCCAGTTATGTGACTCAGGCATCTCCACCGTTAATGGTAACCATGAGATTAGAGATAGCCTCCTGTGTGTTTGCAGTGTGTCAGAGTTTAATTTTTCCCGTCTGTCTTTATCTGTGCTTCCATCTCATTCCTGCCCCTTCCTTCCCTGGTGAGAGGGGGAGGATCAGATCAGTTCTGGTCAGGAGCTTAGTGAGGCACATGATTCAGGTGTCTCCACCATTTGAGGTAACCCTGAGGTTAAGGATAGTCTTCTGTGTGTTTGCAGGGTGTCAGAGTTTTCGTTTTCCCCTGTCTGTCTTTATCGGTTTCCATCTCTAGTGCCCCTTCCTTCCCTGATGGAGGGTGGATACAGATGAGTTCTAGGCAGGAACTTAGCCAGCCATGTGACTCAGGCATCTCCACCGTTATGGGTAATGCTGAGGTTAGGGATATTCTAGTGACCCCTAGCGTGAGAGACAGCATAAGAGTACCTGTCCCTCATTTTTCTACAGTCACATCATAACAGATCTTATGCCTTAAGTAAATACTCTCTTTATAACCATCTGGAGTTCAGTTCTGAGGCTTAGGACATTTTTCGCCAAATCTACTTACCAATTGTGGCTAATATGGCCTTTGGTTACATACCTAACATTGAATTATTGGAGTCAAAGATTTTGACATGAACTACAAAAATTTACTTTTCACAGGTGGTTTCCATAAAATACTTCCAACAAATATTTCATATTCCCTTTATTGCAGTACAAAAGCGGCAATTATGCCAACACAATCCATTCTTATGAAGGATGGTAACGGGACCATAGTAGCAGCTGAAAACTTAGGAAAGCTATGGACTTTAATGTCTCGGGAATAGATCCTTAAAATGTAAATGCTCACCAAAATAAATTACATATTTAACAAGAAAACCTAGCGGCACCAACATATATACACACACACACACACACACACACACACACACACACACACACATATACAGTGTGTCCACCCATATCCTGTCCACTGCCATTAACTTGAGAACGGCGGCAGCTATAGGCATAGAAGTGGTGTCTAGGTATAGTAAAGTAGCCATGTGCTACGCAATGAAACCACGTATAGCGCCACCTGGTGGAAGACAACGGAGTTAGCATTTTATCTTGAAAACGGAACGAGAAAGAAAAAAAAGTAAATAAAAAAATTGTAGGGCATCATCAATTCAAAACGAATTGACACCTTGCATACAGAAATGCTAGGATATGAAACCCATGAACCCCCCAAAACATTGAATGTTTGTCACGCATATGGCGCTCATTTAACGTTGATGCTCACAGTGGCCCCCGTCGGCTGCAATGCACATCTGGCCTCTGCACAGCATACTGTATCTTGCCGCACGTTGTGCAATATGGTAGGTGACACGTTTGCACAAGCATCTGTGATACGTCGTCGTAGGTCCTGCAATGGTGGTGGAGGGGTCGCATACACCTGCTGTGTGATGTGACCTCACAGAAAGAAGCCCAATGGGGTCAGGGCAGGTGAGCGTGGAGGCCACTCCACACAGCCACCACACCCAATGACTTGTAGGAAGGTCTCCATGAGGTATCGCTTCACCTCCGCAGCCTTGTGAGTTTTACACGTTCTAATCATAGCATTTCTGTATGCAAGGTGTCGATTCGTATTGAATTGATGATGCCCTACAACTTTGTAATTCACTTTTTTTCCTCTATCTCGTTCCAATTTTGAGATAAAAATGCTAATTCCATTGTTTTCCACCAGGTGGCGCTATAGGTGGTTTCATTGCATAGTGCATGGCTCCCTTACTATACCTAGACACCACTTCTATGCCTATAGCTGCTGCCATTCTCAAGTTAATGACGGTTATATATATATACTAGAACCGGAACAGAGTAACAGAATAATTTATTAATATATATGGTGTTAAACTCGCACACTACATCATACACACACATATCGCAAAGAAAGCAATTAGAAAATAAGGAAAAATAAAAAAGGCCGTGTGCTGCGAATTTAGACAAGTCCCAATGCTTCTATTATCTGTGCGGATTCCTATATACTCAGCATTTACGAGCAGCGAGTCGCATTAGGAGAACCTGAGCTTTTAGTCATCACCGAGCATTTTGTAAAGTAATCTGATGGTGTAAAACTTTATAAAACGGAGTTCTCTGTAGTCTCCAGCTGCTATTCAAACTACATACTATAATTTCCGTGATTTAATTAAAAATCTCAAAAATCTGAAAAAAAAATTAAAAAATACCCAAAAATATATATATTTTTTTTAAACAATTCCACTATGATTTTGTTCATCTAATGATAAAAGGCTGAGGCCTCGCTATTTATTTAGTGTAAAACTGTACCTGGGGCTATATTTAAAACACATTTTTGAGAATTTTTATTTGAGTGGATCCAAAATCCTCCTCAAAAACTTTCACTGTTTATTTCTACAGGAAATCCTAATTTCGGTTCATAAGGAGTTTTTTTTTTCTTTCTCCCATTTCAGGTTTTGAAAACCCCTAGGTGAAAAAAAGAAGAAACCAAAGAGCCTTTGAAGTGGATCCTGAAGGAATCAGCTTCAAACTAGGCACTGTCCAATCAAAAGGCTGCAAAATGCTTCAAAAAAGCTCCAAAAAGATTTTTTGTCATTTTTTTTATGTGGTTTCCGCTTTAAAAACTGTGAGATTAAAAGGGGTATGTCCAAGCAAACTCCTTTTTTCATCAGAAAAAAAAATTTAGGATGATTTGGAGAGTTTCTGCTCAGTTTCTACTACAAAAACTGTTTTGACGCGAATTTGCTTTAAATGATGTGCAGCCCCTTCAGCGGGAGAACTGCTCGGATCCGGGGTTGCGGTGGCTCGAGGGTCCCCGGACCCGGGGATCAGCGGCCACTTGATTAAAAAAGGGAGTATTTACAGGGGATGAGTCAGTGACACCACCTGTGGGTCGCGGTCATGGGGAGTACCGCCGTAGGGAGTACCGGGGCGGATGGAGTGGGGTAGCCAGATGTTAATCCCTCCGCAGGTAGGGAGGCCCCGGGGCTCTGCAGGGTTGGTGGATGGTGCTGTGTAGGCTTGCTGGGCGGGCAGGACGCAGGGAGGGGGCAGGGTACTCACTCAGGTTGTTGTGATGTTAGATGTAGCCAATAAAGCAGACTCACACTGTAGTAAACCAAAGTCTCTGGGTACCACTGCAACTGTGGAGAGCCCCTCCGGGTGTCCGCTCTCACCAGTATCACTTAATGGTCCGGAGCCTGCCTCCGTGCACAAATTTAGTTTTTCTTGTGACCCCTTGGCCTGAAGCTATATTGATATATTGGTGCTATGCTCTCGATGGCTGGCACTTGGGATCTCAGTGGGTCGCATAAGCTGGAAAACCCTATCCCCCTCGTTGTGCTCATGCCTTCGATCTCTGAGCTCTTGGGGAAAGTTCATAAAGAGACTGTCCTCCACAGGTGAATGATCAGGACCGTTTCCTGATCTAGGGTCCTGTACCCTGCCGTGCTCGGTACCGGGCCAGTTACTGGACTTTCTGATGCCGACTGTCTTCCAAAACTAAGTCAGTGCACCCCTTTCCAATACCCTGCAACCGGGTCTCCGACTCCTCTGGTCCCGGACCACCGTCTGTGACCCAACCTATGTCACTCCTGGACTAGATCAGTGCACCCCTTTTCAATACCCTGCGACCGGGTCTCCGACTCCTCTGGTCCCAGACCACCGTCTGTGACCCAACCTAGGTCACTCCCGTGAGCTACAACTTCCTCAGCTCTTCACTCTTTAGGAGCTACTAGTCTACCCTCACTCTAAACTGAAACTGACTTCCTTCCCCCCACCAGTCTGCCTGACCCCTAGGTGGGTGGCCCTTTTCCAGCTAGACCACCCACTGGTGTGTCTGACAGGTCATGATATGAGGTATGATTGGGATTTGTGGTGCATATGGGGGTGATACCGGTTTTCAGGAACCTGGAACCATGGGGGGCGTAGGTCCTGCATCATAGAAAGAGAGGATGTAGTCCCCTGTGACACCCTGATATAGTCAGGGGCGTGACAATGACACCTGAAAAATCGTTCAAAAATTCCTTAAAGTCTTTCTATTCATTTCTATTGGAAAACCACTTTCCTGATCATATATTCAGTCATATAAAAGGGGTTTTTTTCACGCTGGGTTTTGAAAAACGTCTGATAGGAGAAAATAAAGCGCGTGTCACTTCTCTGAAGAATATCCTAATGGAATGCGGCTGTAAACTATCCACCGTCCAATCAAAACGCTGCAAAAAACAATTTAGGGAAAAAACAAATTCATCAAAACCACTTTGGATAATATAAAATTCCAAAAACTCCTCATAGATGGAGCATTTTCTGAAACCGCTTCCACTACAAGCTGTGTGTGAACATGGCCTAAAATTAAAATGACTTTTTAGAGGCAGACCGGCGGCACTGATTCTTTCAAGCAGGCGCATGGTGGGCATTTTTACTTAAGGACACAAATAAGGATAGGTTACTATGGTTGGTACAAATGAGGCATCACATTGTGGGCAATGTCACTATATGGCAGCACAATAGGTGCGACTGTTACTGAGCAGGAACACAAAGTGGACACAGTTCCCATTTGAGGTTTAAATACGGCATTATTATTTTGGGACAGCTAGAAGGTCACTATTACTAATGTATGGCGGCACATTTGGCATTTCTTTTCCTTTCGATTCAAACAATATCTGGAGCGCCTAACAAAAAAGTTACAGCTCGGTGATATTATTGTTTTTTCTTTTTTTACTATCTGATAATATGTGGTGGTAGTAATAGTGGTGACGATGTTGCGGTATAATTTGGAATCATTGGAAAGATTAGTTTTTGTATTGTGGGTTATATTCAGTAACACTGTGGAGGTAATATTTATTAAATGACAGCATTATATGGTTACAGTATGATAATATTTTATGTTCATTATATAGCAGTATTATTCAGTTACGTTACAATCTGGTAATATTTTATGCTCAAGGCAGTATTTGGTTGCAACATGGTACTATTTTATTTTCACTATATGGCAGTATTATTTGGTTGCAACATGGTACTATTTTATTTCCATTATATGGCAGTATGATTGAGTTACAATATGGTACTATTTATTTTTACTATATGGCAGTATTATTTGGTTACACTATGGTAGTATTTTATGTTCACTAAAAGGCAGTATATGGTTACCGTATGGTACTATTTTATGTTCACAATTTGACAGTATTATTCAGTTACAGTATGGTACTATTATATATTGACAAATGTCAGTATTATTTGATAACATGGTACCATTTTATGTTCACCACACACATTTCAGTATTATTCTTTTACTGTGTGGTACTATTTTATGTTCACTATATGGCAGTATGTTTCAGTGACACTATGGCAGTATTATTCTGTTACCGTATAGTACTATTTTATGTTGACTATATGGCAGTATAATTCGGTTACAGTATGGTACTATTTTATGTTTACTGTATGGCAGTATTATTCTGTTACCATATAGTACTATTTTATGTTCACTATATGACAGTATAATTCAGTTACAGTATGCTACTATTTTATGTTCACTATATGGCAGTATTATTCAGTTACAGTATGCTATTTTATGTTCACTATATGGCAGTATTATTCAGTTACAGTATGCTATTTTATGTTCACTATATGGCAGTATTATTCAGTTACAGTATGCTATTTTATGTTCACTATATGGCAGTATTATTCAGTTACAGTATGCTATTATTATGTTCACTATATGGCAGAATTATTCAGTTACAGTATGCTACCATTTTATGTTCACTATATGGCAGAATTATTCGATTACAACAATATGGTAGTATTTTATGTTCACTAAATGGCAGTATTTGGTTACAGTATGGTACTATTTTGTTACAGTATACAGGATTCCATATGGCAGTATTATTTGGTTACAGCATTATACTGTTACTTTGCTCTGTACTGCAATATTTTATGTTTACTTTGTGACAGTATTATTTGGTTACTATGTTGCACTGTTATCTGGCCCCTTTTCACTGTATGGCAGTATTTGATTACAACAGTGTACTGTTATTTGACACTGTACGGTACTATTTTATGCTCTCTAAAAGGCTGTCATGTGGCTACTGTACTTCAATGTTATTTGGCTCGCAATAGCACTATTTTAAGCTCACTATATGACAGTATTATTTGGTTTATAGCACTGTATGGTACTATTTTATGTACATTGTGTGGCAATACTTGATTTATACATTGTACCATTATCTGACACTATCATACTTTTGCATTTTCACCTTATGGCAGTATTATTTAATTACTGTATTGCACTGTATGATACCATTTTATTTTCACTATGTGGCAGTAGTATTTGATTAACACATTGTACTGTTTTATGTCCAACATATGGCAGTATTATTTGGTTACAGCATTACACGAGTATTTGTCACTTAAGGAAGTTTATCTGAAACACACAAGATTTTATTTTAACTTTTTTTTTTAACTTTTTATCCACATTTTTAAGACGATGAAATAAAAACTACCGTATTTTTTAACTGTGGAGCTGTTGATGCTGGATATACTTACTGCCATATACAATAATTGGGTATGGTAATATTGTATGTGCAGTATATTGCAGTATTATTAGTATACAGCATTATATGATTATTGTATTTAAGCCTATATTTTCACTACTATTTGTAATTAATAAATCTCCTTTAAATTCCTCCAAAAGATAAGATGATGTAGAATAATATCCTGAAAAGAGAAGAAAGTGTCTAAAGGACGTGATAAACATAAAGATCAGATGCCCAGTCAATATTGCAATGGTTTTCGGACAATACGGAACAGGTAGCAACAAAGTCTAATGGACATGGGATATTTTTGGGTAGTCCAAAAATGTTTAAACAGGTTTCTTACAAATGAAAATGTAAAAATGTGCCATGGAAGAGAATAATATTACAGATTATTAGATTATATTGAGCGTTAAATAGTTTTAGGGAATGGAATGATGAGTAATTGGAGTAGTCATAGGGGATGATACATCTAACATACTGTATTAAGTTGAGTATATATATATATATGCAGACACCTTATTTGACTCAGGGAACGTCATAGACTATGTTTTGAGGCGAAAAGTTAACCCTGCACTTTACAGTTATTCACCAAAATGCCTGTCTCCATTAAAGTCAATGGAGCTGGGAGCTATAGGTCATTACCACGAGCTGTGATTGGTTGCTATAGGCAACAAAAGACATTCTTAGTATTAGAAGCTTATGTGTGAGGTAATATGATATTGTGGAGAGACAGAGAGAGAGACAGACATAGGCACAGACAGAGACAGACAGGGAAGGAGACAGACAGACAGAGAGATAAAGACAGACAGGGAAAGAGACAGACAAAGACAGACAGAGAGATTGAGAAACAGACAAGGAAAGAGACCGACAGAGACAGGCAGGGAAAGAGACAGACAGAGACAGACAGGGAACGAGACAGACAGGGAACGAGACAGACCGGGACAGACAGGGAACGAGACAGACCGGGACAGTAAGAGAGATAGAGAGACAGACAATGAAAGAGACAGACAGAGACAGACAGGGAAAGAGACAGACCGGGACAGATAGAGAGATAGAGAGAGACAGACAGAGAAAGAGACAGAGAGATAGAGAGACAGGAAACACACAGACAGAGATAGAAAAACAGATAGAGAGACAGACAAAGAGATAGAGAGACAGACAGAGGCTGGGAAAGAAGAAGACTGGGAGAGAGACAGAGACAGTTACCATCCTGGTTATCGCCGGGTACTACAGCTAGTAGAGAAATAGAAAAAAAACTATTAGTAGGGATTTTATATGGGGATCGTCATTGGGGACAGCTTGTACGGAGCAATGGAAGGAGTCAGGGGCGTCAATAGCACCCAGACCCTGGAGCCCAGGGGGCCCCAAAAAGTCCCTTTGGCCCATATGAAAAGATGAATGCTATAAGACTTGCAATAATCGGGGGCCCCATATCAGCTTTTTGTATTGAGGCCCATAAGCCTCTAGTTACACCACTGGAAGGCGTTATTTTATGGTGGCTAGTAGGAGGCATAAGGAGATTGTATGGATAACAGTGTGGTATATAAAAGTAAGTACAGATATGATGTATAATGGGGTAGTAGGGGAAGTTATAGGAAGAAATCATGTGAAATAATGGAAATAGTTATATATAGATAGTTTTTGAGGTGTAAAGGGAGAAAGAGGGGTGTAGAGAAGGATAAGGAATTATATATAAGGAGCGTCGAGGGATAAATGGAAATTTTATAGGAGTAATATGAGTAATAGGGTTGACAATCATCCATGTATGCCTTTAAAAAATACTTAGAAACAGGCTGTAAAAATAAAAAATAAAAATAAAAAAAAAAATCACAATTCGTAGTAGAAACAACTGAGGGATCAGAGCTGTAAGCATATATGAATTATAACACTTGTCCAATGTGTCGGTAAAAACGGAAGCAGTCTATTCTTTATTGATGTATTATCCAGAAAAAAAAGAATCATGTTAGTACCTGTATATATAGAGGGTATATAGAGCTCTGAAGAGTGACACAGGTGAGAATATATACAGAGAAACAGGGAGGAAAAGAAGTAAATGTAAGGATACTTTTTCAAGTGGCTTCTGCTTGAAAAAATGCTGCTGATCCGGTGCAATAAAATGGTATGTAATGCACAGCAATGTAGAAAGGACATTACCGGGCTCATCATCAGTCTTTTATTACTTCTTTTAGCTGTTTTAGGGTTTGAAAACTGTGAAGCGGATAAAAAAAAATGAGCATGTTTATTTTTTGGGCGGCTTCTGCTTACTGGAAGTTGTTGAGTTCGGGTCAGCAGATGCACACGCAGATTGGAAATTACGGCACATACGCAGATCTTGAACATTGCGTTGTGTAACGGATGCAACGGATGTGTTGCATATAGTGGCACAACGGATGCAACGGATGCTGCAAAACAACGCAATTTGTTTTGATTTTTTTTTTTTTTACAGTTTTACCAGCGGCAGACTATTGTAAACGATCAGCTGATCGCTCCCAGTAGCCGGCCGCCGGGTGATCAGCTGATCGCTCCCAGTAGCCAGCCGCCGGGTGATCAGCTGATCGCTCCCTGCAGCCGGCCGCCGGGTGATCAGCTGATCGCTCCCTGCAGCCGGCCGCCGGGTGATCAGCTGAGCGCTGTCACTTGCCGGCGCCCGGGCATGCCGGCGGGCGGGCGCTCAGCTGAGCGCTGTCACTTGCCGGCGCCCGGGCATGCCGGCGGGCGCTCAGCTGAGCGCTGTCACTTGCCGGCGCCCGGGCATGCCAGCGGGCGCTCAGCCGAGCGCCGTGACTTGCCGGCGGCCGGGCATGCCGGTGGCCGGTCGCTCAGCTGAGCGCTGTCGCTTGCCGACGGCCGGGCGCTCAGCTGAACGTTTGGCCACCGCGAGCCAAAATAAAGTTTGATTTAAAAAAAAAAAAAAAAAAAAGAGCATGCGCAGTGGAATCCAGAGGATTCCGCTGCTCAAAATAACGTTACATGCTGCATTCCTCCCGCTGGGCGGAAGCAACGGAGCGTCGCCCAGCGGAAGCAACGCAGGTCCTTTTGGTACAATCCGTCACCCATACAAGTCTATGGGAAACAGCGGAATCAGTTAACGGATTCCGCTGTTTTCCAAAAGGGCGGATTGTAACGGAAGGAAATAAACGCAAGTGTGAAAGTACCCTAATACGCAAAGAGTTGTTCAGCTGAGTGTCAATTAAGTTTACATGACAGCTATTTAACCATGCTGGAGCACAGTATTCTGCAGCAGAGTACACCAGGGCAAGAGTAGATGTTCTCAAAACAGATGTTGCCGAGCCCCAGGAGGATCCACAAAGTTTCTGAATAATATTATTACGTGCTTTCAGTTTCTGTGCCAATTTATCCAGATGGGATTTAAAAGTTAGACTTCTATCAAGGGTTACACCTAAGTACTTAGGATTGAAATTGTGTTTAAGAGATTGGCCTTCAAATTGTACTTTAAGTTCAGTCTTGGCACTTGCGTTGTGTAAATGAAAGCAACAAACTTCCGTTTTTGAAAAGATCTTAGTGTAATGGGAAAGTACTTCCGACAATGGAGATTGGATTCCTGACCTCTGCTCTATCTATTGAATATGGGTCTGCAGAGCTGCATTTTAAGGGTTCGCGCACATCTGCATATAATTACTACGAGTACAATGCAATAAAAAAGAAAAATCTGATTGAACTCGGACCCATGTTATTCAGGGAGGCAGTGCTGATCTGCGATTTTGTCCTCACTTTTTTTTGGACTGAAGATAAAATTGAAGAGTAAGGCCCCCTTCACACTTCCTTGGTAAAAACGCATGTTTCACGGTCCATGGTGTAGGTGCGTATGTATGTGTGTGCATGTTCCGTGTGTGCTACCAGTGATAGCACACTGACCGTGGGAACTTCTATACTCACCTGTCTCCGGCGATGATGCTGCTTCTGGATCTGCTGTGCAATGAATATTCATGAGCATAATGAGCAGGCCCGGAAGCAAGTGACAGCAGCGCCGAAGACAGCAGGGCTGGAGACATTCGAGTATAGAAAATCATTTTATTTCACAACCACGTGTTTTCTCCGGTACGTGTCACACAGATCACATCGCATTTTTTATGGCTACATTACCATTCTGTAACATAGAACACTGTCAATGGCCTATAAATTACTATAGACTAATAGCTATGGAGAAAAAAAACCCTGCATATTGTGAGGATGGTAGGTGAGAAGAAAAAACAAAATCACACAATCGCATGTCATACGGAATACCAAACGAATTTCACTTGTTCCACTTTTCTGGATGAAGATTGGACCAATATTTTACATGCAGATGTGAGCGAACCCTTAGGATGGGATAAGTGATAACATGCTGGAGGGATCTGACCATTGGACCTCCAGCGATCAGCATGTTATCCCTTCTAAACAACTTGAAATTTGGAGACGAACGATTTAATGGTGGACTTTATATAAAGTAAGAATAAGAAATATATTGAGACATTGGCTTCCATACAATTTAGAAAAAGAGAGATGGCCAAAGAATCCTTTTGTATCCCCATAACCCTTACTACAACCATTTTACAGCACAGAGCTTCTCAATACCATTGACTTGTATGGGGTTGATTGTCCAGGGTCAAGTTCAGTTCCCAAGCCAAATGTTTTTTTCAGTCCATGTGGATTCGGGGAACCCCAATATCAATGGGTCTGCTCCTCTCTACTAAAGATGCCAATTTTGGTGGGACCATCTACCCATCAAATGTGTATTAGAGCCTCACAACTTTTTGTCCCGGATGATATTGGGGGGGGGGGGGGGGATTGGGCATGTCGAATTTGAATGCCCCATCCTTTCATTCTCCCAGAAGATAAACCACCGCCATAAGGGTTGCTGGAAGAAGCTTTCCTTTGAAAACATGTTTGCTCAGCCAGAGGGAGTGTGCCGCTCTCGCGACAGCCGACGGGCTGCTTGGACCCGGATCCACAGTGGCTCGAGGGGTCTCCGGATCCGAGGCGGGGTCGCGCGGCTACCTCGGAAATAAAAAAAAAAAAAAAAAAAATTGTTGTTGGGAAATTATTTTGGGTGGTGAATGGGATAATGTTTGTGACGCCACCGACGTTGTGTGGTAACGTGAGGGACCACTGCTGCCGTTTGGGGGAGGGGAAGAAGCCCGGGGACGATGGTGTGTGGCACCTCGAGATGTTAACCCCTCCGTGGGCAGGGGGAGTGGTGTCCCGGGATCCGGTGATTGATGGAGTGGGGAACCCGTCGGGTGAAAAGGGATATCGGGTACTCACACAGTCCAAAGTCACTGACTCTGACACCAGGTAAACCAAACTCTTGAGTATCCTGCTCTCTTTGGGCGAGTACACTGGGTCCGTGCCCCTTTGGTGTTGCAGGTTGGTCTGAAGCCTTGTTCCTTGGCACTGTGTGTCCTACGTGTGGATTCCTCTCACATGAAGCGATTTGGGTCCCGCTCACCTGCGTGGCTAGCAGGGTGAGCTTGTTCTCAGGGTTCACACTTGGGATTTTCTGGATGGTTGTGGGAAGTCCTATCCCCCTCGTTGCGCTAGTACCCAGATTCTGGAACGGGTGGGGAACGGTTCCTGAAGATTCCGTTCCCATCGGGTAAATTACTGGGCTGCGTGAAGCTTCTTCCCAGCCTAGGGTCCGCGTACCCAGTCGTGCCCTGGTCCCTGCCCGATTGTAGCACAAGGCAGCCGGCCTGCTCTCCGTAGCAGCACCGTGCCCCCTGTCACTACCCCCTGCGACTGGGGTTCCAGCTCCTTCTGGCCAGACCAACGTCTGGCACCTGAGACAGGTACAGGAGCCCAGCTCCACAGCGTCACCTGTCCTGTCACCGCTGCTCACTACTCAACTACTACTCTACAACCGACATCTCTGCCCTCCCTCTTCCATCCCTCCATCTGGGTGGCCCTATTCCCCTCAGGCTGCCCAATGGGTGGTTGGTGGGTGTGGTGCAGAGTGTTCCTCAGGATTTTGGTACACTTGCTGGTAGCAACACCAAATTGTCAGGACCCGTAACCAAGGAGAAGCGGGTACCATGCAGAAGGGCAGTTTGCACGGCACCCTTGTGACGACCTGATAGGCCAGGGCGTCATATAAGCATGCATATGTATGAAGGACTTGAGGGAGGTAGTTGTGGGCTCGTTTGGGTGAGGATTATCTAAAGGTATGTGGCAAAATAGGAGACATTATATATATATATATATATATATATATATATATATATATATATATATATATATATATATAGTTAGGTCCAGAAATATTTGGACAGTGACACAAGTTTTGTTATTTTAGCTGTTTACAAAAACATGTTCAGAAATACAATTATATATATAATATGGGCTGAAAGTGCACACTCCCAGCTGCAATATGAGAGTTTTCACATCCAAATCGGAGAAAGGGTTTAGAAATCATAGCTCTGTAATGCATAGCCTCCTCTTTTTCAAGGGACCAAAAGTAATTGGACAAGGGACTCTAAGGGCTGCAATTAACTCTGAAGGCGTCTCCCTCGTTAACCTGTAATCAATGAAGTAGTTAAAAGGTCTGGGGTTGATTACAGGTGTGTGGTTTTGCATTTGGAAGCTGTTGCTGTGACCAGACAACATGCGGTCTAAGGAACTCTCAATTGAGGTGAAGCAGAACATCCTGAGGCTGAAAAAAAAAGAAAAAAATCCATCAGAGAGATAGCAGACATGCTTGGAGTAACAAAATCAACAGTCGGGTACATTCTGAGAAAAAAAGAATTGACTGGTGAGCTTGGGAACTCAAAAAGGCCTGGGCGTCCACGGATGACAACAGTGGTGGATGATCGCCGCATACTTTCTTTGGTGAAGAAGAACCCGTTCACAACATCAACTGAAGTCCAGAACACTCTCAGTGAAGTAGGTGTATCTGTCTCTAAGTCAACAGTAAAGAGAAGACTCCATGAAAGTAAATACAAAGGGTTCACATCTAGATGCAAACCATTCATCAATTCCAAAAATAGACAGGCCAGAGGTAAATTTGCTGAAAAACACCTCATGAAGCCAGCTCAGTTCTGGAAAAGTATTCTATGGACAGATGAGACAAAGATCAACCTGTACCAGAATGATGGGAAGAAAAAAGTTTGGAGAAGAAAGGGAACGGCACATGATCCAAGGCACACCACATCCTCTGTAAAACATGGTGGAGGCAACGTGATGGCATGGGCATGCATGGCTTTCAATGGCACTGGGTCGCTTGTGTTTATTGATGACATAACAGCAGACAAGAGTAGCCGGATGAATTCTGAAGTGTACCGGGATATACTTTCAGCCCAGATTCAGCCAAATGCCGCAAAGTTGATCGGACGGCGCTTCATAGTACAGATGGACAATGACCCCAAGCATACAGCCAAAGCTACCCAGGAGTTCATGAGTGCAAAAAAGTGGAACATTCTGCAATGGCCAAGTCAATCACCAGATCTTAACCCAATTGAGCATGCATTTCACTTGCTCAAATCCAGACTTAAGACGGAAAGACCCACAAACAAGCAAGACCTGAAGGCTGCGGCTGTAAAGGCCTGGCAAAGCATTAAGAAGGAGGAAACCCAGCGTTTGGTGATGTCCATGGGTTCCAGACTTAAGGCAGTGATTGCCTCCAAAGGATTCGCAACAAAATATTGAAAATAAAAATATTTTGTTTGGGTTTGGTTTATTTGTCCAATTACTTTTGACCTCCTAAAATGTGGAGTGTTTGTAAAGAAATGTGACAATTCCTACAATTTCTATCAGATATTTTTGTTCAAACCTTCAAATTAAACGTTACAATCTGCACTTGAATTCTGTTGTAGAGATTTCATTTCAAATCCAATGTGGTGGCATGCAGAGCCCAACTCGCCAAAATTGTGTCACTGTCCAAAGATTTCTGGACCTAACTGTATATATATATATATATATATATATATATATATATATATATATATATATATATATATATATCTATCTATATATATATATATATATATATATATATATATATGGATTATAAGGACGGATAGGAGGAATTGTATAGAGGGTATACGGGGTAAGAGTGGGAGACATGAGATTATATGATGTAATAGGAGATGTTATAGGGCCGGGCTCCCTGCCGTAATGGAAGCAGATCCTGTAGATGATGCAATCCATACGATCCTCTGCGCTCCGTGTCCGTGTGAGAGCACACCACCACTGCTTCATATATCGCACCATAACTTCTCTACATTTTCTCATTTAGAAAATAATTTTTATAAAAGCAAACATTAAATCTTTTCGCGCCCCAGCTCTGCAGAGACGTCCCTGCACCCGTCTGCCTCTCTGCTCCGCTCCCCACCACAACCAACGGGGATATTTTAGGGCTGCACCTGTTCTGGGTTTTACTGTGACCTGGACTCAGCAAATAACATGGATTCTTGCAGTCCCCACACACTTATCAGCAAATGGCCACATACGGGACACTCAATGCCGGCTACTACCCACATGTATATTGCATTTTGCTTCCTACTCATTATCGTCATCATCATCTGGGACTTTGTGATATTTCTCTCAAATGAACAGATTACACAATATCAATGTTTATATAGGGGCCAATGTTGCATGGAGAACAGACAGAGGTTTCACATCATCCATAGCTTTAACATAGAACAGAACAGTGAACAAATACAATTTGGTGGAGCTTTATACGCAATGGTTAGATTTTAGGGTAGCACGGTGACTCAGTGGTTAGTAGGGGTAGCTCAGTGGTTAGCATGGTGGCTTTGTGATGCTGAGAACATGGATTCAATTCCCACCAAGGACAATAGCTGCATAAATTATGTTCTCCAAGTGTTTGCGTGGATTTCCTCCAGATTATCCCACACACTCCAAAGTCATAATGATAGGGAATTTAGATTGTGATGATGTCTGTAAAGCGCTCTGGAATATGATGGCGCTATGAACACTGTGACGACATGGACTCTCATGGGTTAAAGTTTCTTAAAATCCAGCCAGACAGCATCATAGATTGTCTATAGACGGGGGAGAAGTCCCTCATTGTTTTTACAAGACTCTTGTTGACTCAATGTAATTGTGTTGGCCACTGAAAGCCAGACGTATTGTTCTCCAGACATTTCCAGTAACCATTGTATTGTAGTTGTGTATTGATAATGTAATTACCTTAGTAGCCATTGTCTAGTCGGTGACTTGCCGACTCCATGTAGATATACTGAGTCTTTCTATGCACATCATTTAAATGAACATTATCCATGCAGCTTGAAATTCATCCAATGGGAGAAGCAATCTTGTCCAACCAATCGATGAGGACGCAGTGTATCCTAAGGGAAGGTTATAGCTATAAAAGGGACTTCTTTAAGCCACCAGGGTGGTTGAAGGTTGATGGATGCTGATGGATCCAGTCTAAGCTCTCAGGAGCTGACTAGAGGATCAGGATATCTTATGGCTTCAATCTAGGGATTCCGGTCCCGGTTGGAGACCATATCCACAGCCTAGGGATTTAGACTCCGGCTGCCAGGATTTTAACATCAAACCAGGACTACCTAAGGAGGACACTCAGGTTGGGACAGTTCAGTCACCTGTTACAGACTTTGCAGACCTCAGACAGCTTGGAACCTGTGAGGCATGGACATTCTAAATCCCTGGTGAGCCAGCGGAAGGGTGAGACTCTGTTGCCTGTTACATTTGTGTGTTTTGCTGGTTATGTATTATGTGCCGTTAATTATTTGGGGATCCAATAAAGTCTAATTATTGTGGTTCCCTCACCCTGTGTTGTCTGAGTAGTGTTACGCCCACGGCTAGGGAGGCCGGCGTTCAGTTGGGATGAGTCCTGAGCCACGCTGTCTTTCTAAAGGCGGCGGGTTTTAGTGGACGAGAGCACCCACTGAGCCCCATGTCTCCACAAACACAATCCATAATAAAATTTTATTTACAGACTTTGTTCCAATTTTCAAAAATTGCTTTTGTTGCAGGTTTTTCCTTCATCATCAATCGTTATGACGGCCAAGGATTTTAATCAAGTTTTTCCAAGAATTTCTCATTTCTTAAATCTAAACCTTGATTGTAGAAATCAGTTTTGTAGCTTCTTAAATATCCAGAGTTGAAAGGTAACCAGTCACCAGTTTTCCCCCCCGATAAGCTGAGGCCAGCACCAGGAAATTGTGGCACCCCAGTGGTCATGGGAGCCACAGTGGCATTGTTCTCCTCACCGGAGGGCAATGCTATGACTGGAGGCAGCGGGGAGACCTCTATACTAGGTACAATCACACACACACACACACACACACACACTTCCTAATCCAGGCCAGAAGGGGGAGCTCAATCCTGTTTGGGGTGAGTTTCCCTGTGCATTCTGGGGTGGGGAAGGGTTAGAGAGAGGAACAGGAAGAGAAAACTCAGAACTCTAGTAGCAGTGAAAGAGAACGGTCGCTGTTAGAAGGCTATCAAAAGCTTTCCAGGACCGAGCGCTGAATCAGGACACCGGGGTCCTCGACTGTCGGGTGCTAACGGCCCAGCAGTAAACCCAGAGGGCAGGATATTCCACAGCGCCTGGCCCAACAGACTCCCAAGGTGCAGTAGTGTCGTGGGCAGAGGGGACACGCTCGCCATGCTCGGGTCCGGGGCTTCTGCTGCTGCTGCTGCTCGGTGGCTCGAGCGGTGGACCAGACCCGGGGACTCGAGCAGCGCTCCTCACTCGTGAGTGAAAAGGGGTAGTTTGTTTGGGGAGATTGTTCGTGACACCACCCACGGGATGTGGTGATGATGGCACCATCGCTGCTGGTAATGGGGATCCCGGGAGAGATGGTAGGGTGCAGCTGAGATGTTGTCCCCTCCGTGGGCAGGGGTTGGAGTCCCGGGGCCCGGTGGTGAGACGGGGAGGCTTGATGGCTGGGGTGCAGGGACTGTGCGGTGTGGTGCCGGACGGCACTGGTGTACTCACTCAGACAATCACTGACAGAGTCGTAGGTAAACCAAAATGGCTGGATGGACGGGTCCCGCAGCCGGCTGCAGTGTTGTTGTTGTGCTCTCCCCGGACGGCTGATGGTGGCTGTCTTTACCTGCATCTTTGAGAAAGTTCTTGACTCCTGTGGTTACCCACCGGCAGTCCGCTCCCCGGCATATAGGTGCCATAGAAGCCCGTTTTGCCCGCAAGCACTGGCCCTTGGATCTCTAGCCTGTGGCGGTGGCTGTATATCCTCACGGTGTGAGCGGTTGCCTTCAATCGGGACTTGGTAGTTGGGAAACCCCTAGGGTTCCTGTCACATTCGGATTTGACTATTGACGGCGGCTCCAAGCCTGGTCGGGGTCCGATGGCCCTGCCTGTGTGCTTAGCTTCACTCCGTTCCCCGGTCCGGTACCGGTGGGCCGACGCCCGACCCCAGTGCTTACGGCTCTGCGGAGTTCCACCAACTCCTGCAGACAGCCACCACCGTCTGCCAACCTTGCTGTCAGTGCCTGGGCTCCTACCCAGGCACACGCAGTTTGTGACCTCTCACTTTCACCTCCTGAACAAATCTGCTCCTTTTCCCGCCTCCAGGCCTGTGAACTCCTCGGTTGGTGGGGCCAACCGCCTGGCTCCGCCCCACCTGGTGTGGACATCAGACCCTGGAGGAAGGCAACAAGGATTTTTGGTTTGGCTGGTGTAACTGTCTGGGGGGGGGTGTGTGTGTGTGTTTTGTCTGTGGCTACCTGGCTAGTCCAGGGCGCCACAGTAGCATAATAGAGCCCGGGGGCCGCAGAAGTACCAGTGGGCCTACAAACTGCTCGCACTGCCCGCCACAAGGGACAAGGCAAATTGCACCTAGGAAGAGGGATGCTGTACTGCTCCAGGCCACAGCGACCCACAGTCAGAGCGCACTAAGAAAGGCCTCCAACGTACCTAGCAGAGAAGGGACTCCTCACTGCTTCCTGGCTGACTGCACCACTGTAGCCTGGGACTATAACAACTGACCAGTAAAAGGTAAAGGAAATGACCAGCCTGTGTCGTCCAGTTACTGTCAGTATCCCCAGCTCCGCTCCCCAGTGTACAACACCATAGACTACCACCCTCATCATCCTCCCCGGGGCCTGCTCAACCTGTAAGGAGCAGAACCACACTTGCTGCTATAATCATCTACCCCGGAGGCCAGCGACAGCTAGTCCCTGGCAGCGTACCACAGGGGGAATCACAAGACAAACTATCCCCATCATCCTTCCAATTTATTGTACGCCTCGGGGCCACGATGCCGGGCAGAGCCAACCCGTGACATCCCCAGACCCAACATCACCGGCCCGGCAATGAGTAAAGTTAACCCCTTTCCTCGTGGGTGTTACAAAATTCTTACAGTACAGTATATAAGAGCCCAAGCCGCTCTGTATAATGCAACAAACACCTTTATTATACCCACCTATGGGGCAGGCGGCTCCGATGGGCATCACTGGTTTCGGTTCAGCACCTGCTCTGTTGTGATCGCCGTCCTTCTCAGCCCTGTGTGGATGGCACATCCTACATCAACCACACAGAATATAAAAGAATGAGGGCAAGATGTGACCAATAATTAAGGTACCAATAAAGACTACACCACACAGGCTGGTATTGTGCTCTTGCTCAGGTGCATTTTGATCTGTGCTGCAGAGGGCAGATCAAAGTATTGGAGTGCGCCGGCGGTCTTTGACCTTTCCTTGCAGCTGTGCATTACAGTACTTTGATCTGCGCAGAGCTTGGCAAATCAAAACGAGTCGGCGCAGGACTGCAATTTCGGCCTGTGTGGATGACGTAGGACGGGTCATCCAGATGGTGCTGAGAAGGAGGACAGCCATCGCCGCAGAGAGGAGTCGCTGGACCGATAGAGACACGCATCAGACTAAACCGCCCCTAGGTAAGTATTATTTACGTTATAGAGTGGCCTTGGCTCTTATAAACAGCATTCTAGAATACTGTATATAATGGCTCACGGGTGGTAGCCACAGCCTTTAAAAGGGACAGATTTGGTGACAGTCTCCATCAGCTGCATTAGCTTTCAAATGTGACATTGCACTTGCAGCTCTCCTACCCTCCCTACCTCCCTCCCTATAGCCCACCTTCCTCTCCTGCCCGCCCTCCCGCCTCTGACTGACAGGTCAGTCTTGTGTTGGTGAACTGCCTTTCCTGACCAAGATTTTTCAGCAGTACGGTCATTTGCAGGGAACGTGCAGGCGCACAAAGGTCTTCATCCCATCATTATACTAGTTGGGCTTGTGCAAGATCCTGGTAGGAAAAGCAGGTCACTGGAGTAACAGTCAGTCAGACACACGAGACAGGCAGCAACCGAGGAATAAAGTGGGAGGGCAGAAAGGCTGCAAGTGCACGGTACCACACCAAAGCACTTAAAGCTAATTTGCATACAATTGTGAAGCTCAACGTCTCAGAAACTAACATGGATTTCCACTATCAAGGTTTTTATTTAATTACCATTAAAGCACCTGAACATATCGGACATAATTTTGGGATATAAAATCCTCATGACAGGTTCCCTTTAATAAGCTCTCACACTCGGGCACCAGTCTCTATCGCCTCTGATGTCGCAATTCTCTTAACAGAAGAGCATTCACACCATCAGTAGTGTGAATATTTCCTCTACCCTCGTGAGCAGCTAGACTCGCTGTTTAGCAGATGCACGTGTGACGCCCCTGGACTATTCAGGTTGTCACAGGGTACTGCACGCACTTTATTCTTCGTGCAGGACTCAACCCCCCCCCCCTTCATGGTTCTGGGTTCCCAACTTGTAGTACTGCCTCCATCAGCATCCAAAATCCCAATCACACCTCACCATACCCTGTCAGACAAACCAGTGGGCTGCTGAGCTGGATTAGGGCCGCCCACCTAGGGGTCAGGCAGACTGGTGGGAGGGGACATTAGTCGGCTCCAGGGGAGCAAGGGGAGAGGAAACTGGGGGTTGGAGCTCCCAGAAAAAACAGAGTTAGCCCTCGAGTAGTGAGGAGCTGGAGGAGTGTGTGGCTCCCTAGGTGCTAGAGGTTGGGTCGCAGGTGGTGGTCTGGACCCGGAGGAGTCGGAGACCCGGTCGCGGGATATTGGGACTGTGTATGTGATGCCCTGGGCAAGCCAGGGGTCACAGGTCATAACACCACCACACCCTACACCCCAGTTAGGAACATCAAGGCTAACCTAAAATCCTTGTTGCCTTCCTCCAGGGGCTGATGTTCACACCAGGGGGTGGGCCAGGCGGTTGGCTCCGCCCACCCAGGAGTTCACAGCCCTGGAGGCGGGAAGAACCAGGCAGTTGAGCTCAGGCAGGGCTTGAGTGAGGAACAAGATGAGTGTAGGAAGTGAAAGCAGAAGGAAGTGAAGTGGTAGAGGAGCTGGAGAAAAGAGTAAAAAGGGACAGTTAAGGAAGCCTGAAGTTGGTCCGGGTGTGTGCCCCGGACAGTGACAGCAAGGTCAGCAGACGGCGGTGATAGTCTGCAGGGGGACTGCTCGGAGGTTCCTGGAAGGACCGCGGACGGGTGGTGACCCGGCGGTCTGGAGAAGTATACGAAGAACAGTCAGCACCAGGGCAGGGGCCTTTCGGATCCCGGCAAGGCTAGGAGTCGCCATAATTTGCCAAATCCGTCAGTGAAGGGAACGTCTGTCTCCTAACAACCAAGTCCCGATTGAAGGCAACAGTCCAACCGTAACGGAGAGACACCGCCACCGCCAGGGCACCAGTTTCTCAGGGCCAGCGCCTGCGGGCAACGTAGGGCTCCTCCGGCCCATATCCAAGCCGGGGAGCGGGTTACCGGTGGGAACCCATCGCAACCATCATCATCTTAGGTGCAGGAAAAAGGGACCGTCACCGTCACCTACTGGGGAAAGCAAGTGCAGCCGTTCGTGGGAACCGTCTTTCCAGCCGTGTGTTTTACCGAGAACTGTGTCATCGTCTCAGGCTGAGTGAGTACCACAGTGCCGCAAGGCACAGCACTGCCCCCGTGTCCCTGCACCCCACCAAGTCCTGCATCACCCACCTCATCACTAGGCCCCGGGACAACCAACCCCCTACCCACGGAGGGGAGGACTAACATCTAGCTGCTCCATACCATCACTCCCGGGATTCCCATACAGAGCAGCGGTGGTGTCAACAAATCACCACAACCGTGGGTGGCGTCACGGACAATAAACTATCCCAAAACACCCAATCCCCCTTTCACTCACGGGCGAGGAGCGCCGCTCGAGTCCCCGGGATCCGGCCCATCGCTCGAGCCACCGAGCAGCAGCAGCAGGCCGCAGTGCCAGCCGGACCCGAGCAGAGGGAGGGCGCGGCGTCCCCTCCTCCGCCCGCGACATGTACCTGGACCTAGTCTTGGAGGACGGTCAGCAGCTCGAGTTCAATAGCCGGTCCGGGACTGAAAGCATGGGGTACTGGACCCTAGGTCAGGGAGTAGCTTCAGGCAACCCGGCAATTAACCTGTAAAAGGTTAGTGACTATGGACGCTCCCCGAGAAGCTCAGAGATCAGGGGCACTAGCGCAACGAGGGGGATAGGGCTTTCCAACCCAAGCAGCCCACAGAAATCCCACGTGTGAGCCCTTAATAGCACAGCTCTTTTATCCAAAAAGGAGGGAGCGGGGCCCGGACAGCTTTATGGCTACGGGCCACAAGGACATTTTATAATTTGTGCACGGAGGCAGGCTCCGGACCACCCCGCAGTACTACAGAGGACGGATACCCGGTTGGGCTCCCCCAAGAGGGCAGCGGCACCCAGAGACTTTGTTCATCTTGTTGTCAGAATCTTCTTTGCGGCTGCACCACCACCAAAGTTGCCTGAATGAGTACATGGTCCTCTCCTGCTTCCAACTGGCCCTGCACACCCCCGCTCCACCATCTACACAGAGTCCTGGGGTCTCCCCTACCCGTGGAGGGAACGTCATCTGGCTGCCCCACTCCATCTCGCCCGGGTACTCCCATCGGCAGCGGCGGTACTCCCTTACCGCGAACCATGGGTGGCGTCACAAACTCCTATTCCCTGTAAATAGCCGCCTTTACGGATTTGAGAGGCCGCAAGTCCCCGGGTCCGGAGACCCTCGAGCCACAGCAGCAGCAACCACCGGATCAGAGCGGTTCGACCGCTGCAGGGGTGTCGCGGGCGGAGGGGACGCTGCGCTCGCTAACGCTCGGGTCCGGCGCTGCTGCAGCTGCTGCTCGGTGGCTCGAGCGGTGGGCCGGATCCGGGGACTCAAGCGGCGCTCCTCGCCCGTGAGTGAAAAGGGGGTTGGTTTGTTTTGGGGATTTAGTCTGTGACGCCACCCACGGGTTGTGGTGAAGATGGGCACCACCGCTGCTGGTGACGGGGATCCCGGGAGCGATGGTAGGGAGCAGCTGGGATGTTGTTTTCCCCCTCCGTGGGTAGGGGTTGGTGGTCCCGGGGACCGGTGGTGTGATGGGGAGGCAGGGTCGGTGAGGTGCAGGGTTGCAGGGACAGCGCGGCGCGGTGCCGGATGGCACAGGTGTACTCACTCAGCAAAAGAGGCACAAAGTCTCCGGTGAACCAAACGGCTGGATGGACGGGTCCTGCAGCCAGCTGCAATGTCTCTCCCCGGACAGGTGATGGTGGCTGTCTCTCCCTGCACCTTTGTGTACTGTGTTGACTCCAATGGCTTCCCAATGGTAGTCCGCTCCCCGGTGTATAGATACCGGAGGAGCCCGTTTTGCCCGCAGGCGCTGGCCCTTGGACTTCTAGCCGGTGGTGGTGGCTGTATGTCCTCACGGTGTGAGCGGTTGCCTTCAATCGGCACTTGGTTGTTAGGGAACCCCGGGAGGTTCCTGTCACATTCGGATTTGACTATTAACGGCGGCTCCAAGCCTGGTCGGGGTCCGATGGCCCTGCTTGGGTATGCTTAGCTTCACTCAGTTCCCCGATCCGGTACCGGTGGGCCACCGCCCAGCCCCGGTCCTTAGGGCTCTGTGGAGTTCCACCAACTCCTGCAGATGGCCACCACCGTCTGCCAACCTTGCTATCAGTGCTTGCGCTCCGACCCAGACACCTCAAGTGTTTACTCCTCTCACTTTCACCTCCAAGACTAATCTGTCACTTTTCCCGCCTCCAGGCCTGTGAACTCCTCGGTGGGTGGGGCCAACCGCCTGGCTCCGCCCCACCTGGTGTGGACATCAGACCCTGGAGGGAGGCAACAAGGGTTTTGTGTCTGACTAATGTAACTGTCCGGAGGTGTGTGTGTGTTTTGTCTGTGGTTACCTGGCTAGTCCAGGGCGCCACAGGGGCAGCACAGGGGCTTTGCTCATCAGAATAACACTCTTCAAGCCCATCTTTGGTAGCAAGCCTTGCCCTCACTCTAATGTTGATATCTTCCTGCAGGGAAGCAGGTCGCTTCCATATTGGAGAAACTACACTAAATGGTACAAGCTGAGCTTTACTCTTTGCCTCTATGTGGTGCTGGGGAAGACATCAATGAATGCATTACTCACCCCTACTTACTAGATATCTATGACAAATCAAGTCTGCTGGGCTGCACAGATTATTCACTTTGTCAGGCTGAGTCTGCATGTGTGACGCCCTGGACCCCAGGGGTCACAAGTAACAACCACCACCACATCACACACACACCCCCATCCCTTGTGAGGACACAACAGTCACCCAAAAGGGAGACCTTATGCCTCCCTCAGGGCCAGTAGGGCACACCAGGTGGGCGGAGTCAGGTGGAAAGGCACACCCACCGAGGAGACTACTATCCTGAGGCAGGAAATACAAACGGAATAGTTCGGAGTTTGGAGAGTGACAAGAGGAGGAAGGAGAGAAGCTGTCAGGGACCCGGGTTGGAGCCTAGGATCCCCGAAACATCAGGCAGGCAGGACGGTGGTGGCCGCCTGCAGGAGTACAGATATAGCGACCGGCGGACCCGTAGGGACCGGGTCAGGGTTGGAGCCCGCCGGACCTGAACCAGGGAGTCAACAGCTAATCGGAGCACCAGTAACTGGGTACTCAGACCCCGTCCTAGCTTAGTAGCCACTGAGTTTAGGCAAATTCACTGATTGGGTGAGGATGAACCCGTGAGGTCCAGACTGCAACGTCCCGAAAGAAGGCAACAGCCCACCGATACCGGGTGAGAGCCACCGCCAAAGGCCAAGCATCTGACGGGCCAGCGCCTGCGGGCAACCTAGGGCTCTTCCGGCAGCTAAACGCCGGGGAGCGGGCTACCACTGCCCAGGCAGGGGAGCCAAAAATCAAAACAAGAGGTGCAAAGGAAAGGGGCCACCAACAGCCTCACAAGGGACACAAGTGTCGCGGGCGGAGGAGGGGACGCTGCGCTCACCACGCTCGGGTCCAGCACTGCTGCTGCTTCGCTGGCTGCTCGGTGGCTCGAACGGTGGGCCGGATCCAGGGACTCGAGCGCCGCTCCTCACCAGTGAGTGAAAAGGGGAATGTTTTGGGGGATTTATTGTCCGTGACGCCACCCACGGTTGTGGTGAGGTTGGGACACCACCGCTGCTCTGGACGGGGATCCCGGGATGACAGGGAGCAGCTTGAATGTTGTTCTTCCCCTCCGTGGGTAGGGGGGTTGGTTGTCCCGGGGTGAGGGAGGAATGGCAGGTGGGTTACGGGGCCTGGTGAGGAGCAGGGTCGCGGGGGCAGCGCGATGCCGCACGGCACGGTGGTACTCACTCAGCCAATGATGACTGCAAAGTCTCCGGTAAAACAAACGGCTGGATGGACGGGTCCCACAGACGGCTGCGGTGGTTCTTCTCCCGGTAGGTTGGCGGTGACTGCCTTTCCCTGCAGCTGTGTTAAGTTCTTAGTTCTGGTGGCTTCCCACCGGTAACCCGCTCCCCAGCTTGGATGGATGCTGAGGGAGCCCCTTTTGCCCGCAGGCTCTGGCCCTGGGAACTGTATTATTGGTGGTGACTGTATTTCCCTTTTCGGTTTGAGCGGTTGCCTTCAATCGGGTCTTGACTGCTGGGAAACCCCGGAGGATTCCCTTCGCTAACGGATTTGACCAGTTTTACGGCGACTCCAAGCCTGGTCGGGGTCCGTAGGCTCTGCCAAATGGTGCTGGCTTCTCTTCGCTCCCCGATCCGGTACCGGCGGGCCACCGCCAGTCCCCGGTCCTTACGGTTCACGTCAATCAGCCTCGCCTGCAGACGGTCACCACCGTCTGCCAACCTTGCTGTATGCGCCCGGGCCACGCACCCGGACACGGTCAGTCTCCTCTACTACTGTCGCGGGCGGAGGAGGGGACGCCGCGCTCTCCCACTGCTGGGGTCCGACACAGTTCTCGGTAACCAAACGGCTGGTTGGACGGGTCCCTCGGACGGTTACGGTGCTGCGGTTCCCTGCAGTTAGCGGTGACGGTCTCTTCCCTGCACCTATGTAAAGTCTCTTGGTAGCGATGGGTCCCCACCGGTTACCCGCTCCCCGGCTTGGATATGGGCCGGAAGAGCCCCTCTTGCCCGCAGGCGCTGGCCCTGGGAAACTGGTGCCTTGGTGGTGGCGGTGTCTCCCCTCAACGGTCGGACTGTTGCCTTCAATCAGGACTTGGTTGTTAGGAGACAGACGTCCCCTTCACTGACGGATTTGGCAAATTATGGCGACTCCTAGCCTTGCCGGGATCCGAAAGGCCCCTGCCCTGGTGCTGACTGTTCTTCGTATACTGCTCCAGTACCGCCGGGTCACCACCCGTCCGCGGTCCTTCCAGCAACCTCCAAGCAGTCCCCCTTCAGACTATCACCGCCGTCTGCTGACCTTGCTGTCCGGGGCACACACCCGGACCAACTTCAGGCTTGCTTAACTGTTTCTTTTTACTTCTTCACTCCTCTTACAAGCTCCTCTCCTTGCTCCACTACCACTTCACTTCCTTCTACTTTCACTTCCTAAACTGTTCTGCCTGGTTCTTCCCGCCTCCAGGGCTGTGAACTCCTCGGTGGGCGGAGCCAACCGCCTGGCCCACCCCCTGGTGTGGACATCAGCCCCCGGAGGAAGGCAACAAGGATTTTAGGTTAGCCTAGATATACCTGCCGGGAATGTGGGGTGCATGTGATGTTGTGACCTGTGACCCCTGGCTTGCCCAGGGCGTCACATTCCCCCTTAGCAAAACGCAGACCGTCCTCGGGCTGCCCGTCCAACATCGGTTTTATTTTCCTTTTGTTTTTCTATAAAATAGAAAAAACGGTAACATATATACAAGTTATGACATCATCCCACATCGGGAGGTTCGGTTCTTAAACGTTGCAAATATTAAAACGGTTAACGGTTACGGTCTCCGCGCTCTCCCACCCAAGTAACCTGGCCCTGATGCTGCCCCTAAAACCCAGGCAGCACCCCTTGACCCCAGTCCAGCACAAGTTACCCGAGCAGGATCTGTCCTTCCCCTCCAGAGGGTAGCCACCGGTTCCTGTGGTGGCTGGGCCCCAGCCTGCTCTGCTGTGGGCCCTCCCTCCACCCTGCCTCTCCGGAGGCGGTAATTGCGGAAACGGTAACACAACTTATTTACAAGCCACTAGCGCCTGTGGTTGCCCTGCAAGTTCACGGGCTTGTCCATAGGAGTTCCTATGCAACTAAGGGGTCCCCACGGGGACAACGGTGCCGGCAACGGCCGGTTCAATCACATGCTAATCAGGTTACTGTTCGGTAATCAATTTCTCATTTTTCGTCAAACTTTCAAACACACTTAAAACACACCTGTTTTCTTTCCCCTCCCCCTTTTAAAGAACGGTTTCCCTGTACCTAAGTGGGGGCCTACCTAGGTTGGGACGGGTGGACCTCCGGGGTCCAGTGTCAGTGGGGCTAGGCAGTGGGGCAGAGGGAACAATCGGTTCCTCCTCCCGGCTATCGTGTGGGGCAGGCGGAGGCATAGGGGAGCTGGGCACAGGTTCATCCCTGGGCACTGGCACTGGTTCTGGCTCACGGTTGACCGCTTCCACCACTTCTTCATCCACAGGTTGTGGGAACAGTATCACTGGAAGAATCACCGCGCCGTTCTGTGTAGGCCAGTCTGCTGGGAAGTCACCCATCACAGTGTGGATCACCTCTTTTGCCTTCTCTGCTGGTGGAGGAACTGGTACTTCAGCCATCGCCCTCAATGCTGGTGGGCACCTTTTCAGATGGTCCCGGGAAACCGTGGCCAAGGTGCCCCCTTGGTCACGACTGATCTGGTAGGCCTTTCCATCTTCCCATCCTGTGGGTTGGATGACGTATGGGATTTGTTCCCATTGATCATCCAGCTTGTGGGTTTTCTTCTTCCGCTTTAACACCACATCTCCAGGCTGGAAAGGGCCCGCAGACGCTTTCTGATTGAAGCGCTGCTCCTGTTGTTCTCGACTCTGACTTAGGTTCTTCTCCACATACTCCTGAATCTGTCGGTACTGCACCCTCCGCCGGGTGTCCCATTCAGCCGTTGAGGGGAGTGTCTCTGGGGCTTCCAGTCCCATTTCCAGGTCCACCGGCAGTCGGCCAGGCTGAGCCCTCATCAGATACGCTGCGGTGCACTTCGTTGAGCTAGACGGGATATTGTTGTACATATCGACCAAGTCAGGCAGCTTCTCCGGCCACAGGTTCCGCTCCTCCAACGGCAACGTTTTGAGGAGGCCAAGGACCAGATGGTTCATCTTCTCACACATACCGTTGGTCTGGGCATGGTAAGGTGTGGTCCGGATCTTCTTGCAGCCGTACAGCTGACAGAACTCATGGAACACCTCCGCCTCAAAGGCTGGACCTTGGTCGGTAAGCACCTTCTCAGGGTATTCATGGGGTCGACAGAAGTAAACTTGGAATGCCTTAGCGGCGGTACGGCCGGTTAAGTCCTTGACCGGGACAACCACCATGAACCGGGAGTAATGATCCACTATGGTCAGAGCGTAAGTGTACCCACTTCGGCTGGGGGTGAGCTTTACATGGTCCAAGGCGACCAGCTCCAGCGGTTGGTGTGTAACGATCGGGCGTAGGGGAGCCTTCTGGCTGGCTTCATCCTTCCTCCTCAACGTACAAGGACCGCACTCTCGACACCAGGCCTCCACAGACTCCCGCATCCCACTCCAATAGAACCGCTCCCTCAACAGCATCTCCAGCTTCTTCCACCCGAAGTGGCCGGCACCATCATGGTACGCCTGCAGAACAGTGGGTACATCAGCTTGGGGAATAACCAGCTGGCGGATTTTCTCATGGGTCTTCGGGTTGATTAGCTCACGGTACAACCTCCCCTGATGTAGACACAGCCGGGTCCATTCCTTCCACAAGCGTTGGGCTTCAGCTTGGGCGGCAGGGTCCATCCCAGCAGCGCCTTGCTCCACCAGGGTCTTGACTAGGCAGACAGCGGGCGTCTGATTTTGAGCTTCCTGCCACTCCTGACTGGGCAGCGGATACAGGTTCACCCGTTGTTGGTGGACATGTACCTTCTCAGTTGGTGGCCGGTGGAATGCAGGCAACTCGATCTCCTCGAGGTCATCATACTCGCACCCACCTTCTGACAAGTGGGGCATCCGAGAGAGGGCATCAGCATTAATGTTGACACGACCGGCCCTGTATTTGATGGTGAAGTCATAGTTGGCTAGTCTGTCCACCCACCGCTGCTCCAACGCGCCCAGCTTGGCCGTGTCCAGGTGAGTCAACGGATTGTTATCCGTGAAAGCGGTGAATTTTGCTGCGGCCAAGTAGTGGCGGAACTGCTCGGTGATGGCCCACACCAGTGCCAGGAGCTCGAGCTTGAAGTTGCTGTAGTTCTCAGGGTTCCTTTCAGTCGGCCGGAGTTTTCGACTAGCATAGGCAATCACCTTCTCCTTTCCTTCCTGGACCTGGGACAGGACTGCCCCCAAACCCACATTGCTAGCGTCTGTGTAGAGGATGAATGGGCAGCCGTAGTCAGGGTACGCTAGGACCTCTTCTCCGGTCAAGGCCGCTTTCAGCTGACGGAAGGATTCCTCATGCCTGTCCTCCCACACCAGTGGGGCTCCGATGGGTCTACCACCTTTGGTCTGTCCCACGAGGAGGTCTTGCATGGGAGCAGCCATCTTCGTGTACCCCTTGATGAAGCGCCGGTAGTATCCCACCAGACCCAAAAACTGCCTTACTTCCCTCACGGTGGTTGGTCTTGGCCAGTCCCGGATGGCAGTGATCTTCTCAGGGTCAGGGCGACACCTTCCGCACTCACCACATGCCCCAGGTACTGCACTCTGGGTTTCAGCAGGTGGCACTTGGAGGGCTTCAACTTCATCCCGTATTTGGCAAGGGACGCGAACACCTCGGCTAGGTGCTCCAGATGGGCTTCATACATCTGAGAGTACACAATCACATCATCCAGGTATAACAGGACGGTCTCGAAGTTCAGATGTCCCAGACAGCACTCCATCAGCCGTTGGAAGGTTCCAGGGGCATTGCACAGCGCAAACGGCATACTATTGAATTCACAGAGCCCCATTGGGGTGGTGAAGGCGGTTTTCTCCCGGTCTTCCGGGGCCACTGCCACTTGCCAGTACCCACTGTTGAGGTCAAGGGTAGAGAAGTAATTTGCGGTTCTCAGTGCGGCCAAAGACTCTTCAATACGGGGCAGTGGGTAGGCATCTTTATGTGTTATCTGATTAATCTTCCGGTAGTCCACACACATCCGCATGGTACCATCCTTCTTCTTGACCAGTACCAACGGAGTGGCCCAGGGACTACAGCTGTCCCGAATAACCCCTGCCTCCTTCATATTCCACAACATATCTTTGGCACACTGGTAATGTGCAGGGGGAATAGGCCTGTACCTCTCTTTGATAGGGGGGTGTTCACCGGTGGGGATGTGGTGTTGGACCCCTTTGATCTGCCCAAAGTCTAGTGGATGTTTGCTGAAAACTTGCTCATACTCCCGCACCACCCTGTATACCCCTGCTTTGTGATGTGTAGGGGTATCATCAGTGCCCACGTGTAGCTGTTGGTGCCACTCATTTACCTCCCATTGAGGCGGGGGAGTGCTGGTAGTAGGAGGGGAGACTGAGGGAATGGCCTCGTGGATGGTGTGGGGATCCAGGGTGAGCAGCTTGGCAATGGTGGCATACCGGGGAAGCCTGACTTCTTCCTCCCCACAGTTCAGCACCCTCACGGGCACTCTCCCCTTCTTTACGTCTACCACCCCTCGGGCGGCCATTACAGTGGGCCAGTGCTCGGAGGGTATGGGCTCCATCATGGCAGGGTAGTCACGCCCCTGAGGCCCTACTGCTGCCCTACACCAAATCATCATCTCACTCCTAGGGGGCACAATCAACGGAGCAACATCCATCACTCTCACTCCACCAATCTCTCCTCCTGTTGAGTTTACATGCTGGCGGTACATCAAGGCTCGGATCTCGCGCTGCACAGCTCTCTGTCGGCTCCCCGCCGCCGTGGCGGCCAGCTGTTGCTGTAGGGCCAACACATCACCCATACAGTGCTCCATCACATTGGTTCCTAGCACTATCTTCGGGTTATGATCACTGGGTTCATTCATGATCACAATCATACCCTGGTGTTGCAGTTCAGCTTGCCCCACTGTCATAGCCACCTGTTTATACCCCACTTGGGTCAATGGGAGTCCATTAGCAGCAATTAGCGTTATACTAGTATCTGGGGGTGCCAGCTCGTCTATCCCCCAATACCACTGGTACAATGTGTATGGTATGGTGGTTACCTGTGATCCAGTGTCCAAGAGAGCCATCACCGGTATGCCGTCCACAGCCACGGGGATGATGGGCCGGGCCCAGATATACCGGTCCCGCCAGTCTGGGGGGCCACGGGGTTCTACTCCTGAGGATTGGCCCGGGGCCCCAGGGGTTGCTCGTTTAACGGGCACTGTCGGAAGTAATGCCCAGGCTTACGGCACTTGTAGGAGGTTGGAGGTCTGCTCCGCGGGTTGTTAGCACTTCTCCGCTGCATCCAGGGGACATCCTCAGGGCTGTCGGCAAGCTGTATCTGTGCTGGAGTGCAGCAAGATTCTTGGCGAGGTCTCCGTCCATGCGACGGACCTGGGCTGCCAGTTCCTCCATCGTGCTGCTTGGGGCTGTAGGTATTGGAGAGGTTGGTAGGGCAGGGGCCACCACAACGTGGGCCATCTCAATGGGCCACGGGGCTGGCTCCAAGATTTCTGAAGCTGGGGGCTGTAGTGCTTTAATGGCTCGTTCCTTTAACACGGCAAAGTCCACATCAGGGTGTTCTAGGGCCCAGAGCCGGAGTTGTTTGCGATCCTCAGGGGATCTCATCCCCTGCACAAATTGCTCTACTAACATCTTGTTGCTGTCCGCCTCATTGATAGGATTCACCCGCTTTAGCGTGCGGAGGGCGGTTTGCAGACGTAAAGCATAGTCCCGAATGCTATCCACAGACCGTTGCCGGCACTGGTAAAACTGCATTCTCAGCTCAGCTTCAGTCCGGGTCTCAAAGGCAGTCTGTAGCTTCTCAAAGATGGTGGCTACAGAGAGCCGGTCCCCCTCGGCCCAGGTCTCCGCCTCCTGCTCAGCCGCACCGGTTAACTGGCCCAGCACTACCGCTGCACGTTGCTTATCGGTCAGGGGGTACAGTTCTAGCAACAGGTTAAGCTTTTTCCGGAAGACCTGTAAAGCATCAGGTTTCCCGTCATACTGCAGTAGCCAGGTAGCTCCGGGCGCATAGGGCAAGGAGAACGGCATCACCTGAGCGAGCGCGGGGGCCGCAGCACCTCCCACCAGCGCGGCCGGGACCTGGGCAGGCCCATTCCCATCCACGGGTGCCACTGCGGCTGCGACCACCGCTCCTCCAGCGGCTCCGTCGGGCGCAGACATCTTGTTTCCGTCCCCCTTAGCCTCTTTCCGGCCCCTCCTCTATCGGGGCGGGGTTTTGGCCTTCGCGCCTCTGCTACTCGAGAGAGGACGCTCGAGCGGGAACTTTTCGCGCCAAAGATGGCGACTTCTGAAATTTTCCGGCCGGATACCTCCGGCGGTCACAAGGCGCACCTCTACCCAACGGCAGAGCGGTAATATCCTGTTCGTGACGCCAAGTTGTCATGGGCGGAGGAGGGGACGCCGCGCTCTCCCACTGCTCGGGTCCGACTGCCGCTGCGGCTGCTGCTGCTCGGTGGCTCGAGCGATGGGCCAGATCCCGGGGACTCGAGCGGCGCTCCTCGCCCGTGAGTGAAAGGGGATTGGGTTTTGGGATAGTTTATTGTCCGTGACGCCACCCACAGTTGTGGTGATTAAGTGGACACCACCGCTGCTCTGTATGGGGATCCCGGGAGTGATGGTATGGAGCAGCCAGTTGTTGATTTGCCCCTCCGTGGGTAGGTGTTTTGGTGCTCCCGGGGCCCAGTGATGGGGTTGGAATGGTGGACAGGCGGGTATGGGGCCTGTGGAGGTGCAGGGGCAGCGCTGTGCCACACGGCACGGAGGTACTCATTCAGCCAGTAAACACGACACAGTTCTCGGTAAACAAAAGGCTGGTTGGACGGGTCCCTCGGACGGTTACGGTGCTGCGGTTCCCTGCAGTTAGCGGTGACGGTCTCTTCCCTGCACCTATGTAAAGTCTCTTGGTAGCGATGGTCCGCACCGGTTACCCGCTCTCCGGCTTGGATATGGGCCGGAGGAGCCCCTCTCTTGCCCGCAGGCGCTGGCCCTGGGAAACTGGTGCCTTGGCGGTGGCGGTGTCTCCCCTCAACGGTCGGACTGTTGCCTTCAATCGGGACTTGATTGTTAGGAGACAGACGTCCCCTTCACTGACGGATTTGGCAAATTATGGCGACTCCTAGCCTTGCCGGGATCCGAAAGGCCCCTGCCCTGGTGCTGACTGTTCTTCGTATACTGCTCCGGTACCGCCGGGTCACCACCAGTCCGCGGTCCTTCCAGCAACCTCCAAGCAGTCCCCCTTCAGACTATCACCGCCGTCTGCTGACCTTGCTGTCTCAGTCCGGGGCACACACCCGGACCAACTTCAGGCTTGCTTAACTGTTTCTTTTTACTTCTTCACTCCTCTTACAAGCTCCTCTCCTTGCTCCACTACCACTTCACTTCCTTCTACTTTCACTTCCTAAACTGTTCTGCCTGGTTCTTCCCGCCTCCAGGGCTGTGAACTCCTCGGTGGGCAGAGCCAACCGCCTGGCCCACCCCCTGGTGTGGACATCAGCCCCTGGAGGAAGGCAACAAGGATTTTAGGTTAGCCTAGATGTACCTGCCGGGAATGTGGGGTGCATGTGATGTTGTGACCTGTGACCCCTGGCTTGCCCAGGGCGTCACACTACCACTTCACTCTTCCCCTCTAAAACTAATCTGACTTCCTTTTCCCGCCTCCAGGATTGTGAACTCCTCGGTGGGTGGGGCCAACCACTTGGCTCCACCCCCTGGTGTGGACATCAGCCCCTAGAGGGAGGCAACAAGGATTTTTGTCTGACTTCGGTGTGCCTAGCCGGGGTGTGGGGTGTGTTGTTGCAGTACCTGTGACGACCTGGCTTGTCCAGGGCACCACACAAGCAGCCGGCTGCGGGACCCGACCATACCCGAACTTTGGTTTACCAGTGACTCTGAGTGTGAATTAATAGTGAGTACACCAGTGCCATCCGGGCACGACATCACACCGCAGCACGGCACCCCGACATCGCCCATCCCACCGGGCCCCGGGACACACCGCCCCTACCCACGGAGGGGCTAACATCCAGGCTGCGCCCTCAACACCGATCCCGGGAGCCCCCTTCCCTCCCGCTGCAGCGGTGGTGGTGCATCCCGTCACCATGGCCTGTTGGTGACGTCACGACCCGTCCAACGACAACGCGCCCCCCGGCTGCGAACCTCGTCCCACACCACCACCCCACTACCTCCCCTTTACAGAGCGACGTGGCCCCCGGTCCGGAGGCGCTCGAGACACCGACAACCCGAGCCCGGACCTCGAGCGGCTCGGCCCGGCAAGGAAGAAGCCGAGCCCTCTCAGGGTGGTACACATACGTAACAAACATTTAATAAACAGTTTCCAATGGCATGCACACATGGATGGATCTATGCTGCCTTACGATCCAGCTATGTCACAGCAACGAGCGCAATCCTTTTGAAAAACAGTGCAAACTACATTGCTAACAAGCAACACCTCAGGTTATAACCACTGCCAGGGGCATCCTGTTAGGCACAATCTGGCCAGGTCATTTCTCCAATTATTGTCACTCACAATTCATCACACAACTATTGCACTTTAGTCACGGCATCCACATACATGGCAGTAATAAACACCTTTATGTAAGTTAGCATGGCACTAATAGGTATTAACTTTGTAAGGCGATTATCCGCAGTACTACTAGAGTAAAGTGAGACAACACAAAACCGCATATATTAGATTAGAACTTGCACAAGTAATAGGCAGCTTAGCAAACTAGGTGGTATCATCATTGCACCAGCAGGGTCAATGGTAACCTGCAATAGTAAGAGGATAGAATAGTCCTTCACTTATCCAGAACATACTGGGTGCAGCACCACTAGAAGACCAATTACGGGGAAGAGTGTTTTACCAAATTTGAAGGCTATTCTCAAACTATAGGATAGCAGATAACTTACTGAATGCTATAGGTCCCACCACAACAATTCTAAGAATTACAGATCCCTGCCTAAATGGAACGGAGGCTAAGCTTGCTTTTTCTGGTAGCCTCATAGAGTGAGCAGAAGAGATATGCTAGGTCTTTGCTTCATCCAAGGATGGTCTTTGCAAAGCTCCGTTCTTGGGGTCACTATGTGGCGCCCCAGGACCTGGTCGCCACAACAGCATTGCCCCTCCAAAGGGTTAATGCTGAGCCTGGAGGTAATTGGGGAAATCATTGGCCAGTAGGTACCAACATCCAATGCAGTTTCTCCCTCAGGCCAGCAGAGGGAGCTCTGAACCTGGAGTTCCAGGGAGCATTCCTCAAGCCTGACCTGAGGGAGGAGTTAGTGTTCAGTCTGAGAGGGAAGTCTGGAGAGTGAAGACGCAGAGTAGTGCTGTCCTGTGTACTGGGGCCTGGAGCTGGAATAGCTTGGCCCAGTGAAGCAGGATTGGCAGAGAGGCACAGAAGAGACTTAGACATCAGAGTCTGTGGTTGCCAGGGTGTAAAACCCTTCCCTGGTAGCCGAATCCGAAGGGCAGGAGGACTGCAGGTCTCCTGGTCCCCCCAAAGCAACCTGAAGGTACAGCTGCATCACCAGGGCCTTGTGTGGACTCCATCAGAGAAGCACCAGAGAGGGCCTGCGCAGCCTACCACACAGGGAGAGGGACGTACCACCAGTCCCAGCAGCAAGAGGGCCATTGCTAACTCAGAGTGTAGGGTCCTATGAAAGCAAAGAAAGAACAGGGAGTAGGCCTCATACTCAGCTGGCCAAAAAGATACCTCAGTTACTTCCAGGCCGGCCGGAGCCCTCTACCACCTGTAACGGTCTCCCAGGACTAACCGTTTGCACAGTAAAAGAGGAGAAGGTAAAGAGACTGTTGTTTGTGTCCGGTCCTTTCACCGCTCTGTCGGCCCTGCATTACACCGCAACTACATCGACACTTACAAGCACCAACTGTTGCCCCGGGGCACCGCTCCACCTGTGGGGAGCAGTAACACCATTGCTGCCGTTCCATCACCCCGGAGGCCTCATACAGCAGTGGCGGCTTAATAGCCGCAAACCACAGGTGGCATCACGAATAATACAAACTTTAACTACAAATCGGGTGTCCCATAGCCCTGGGGTGGGCGAGTCAACTATGGTTGGAACCACAGTAAATCAGTAAGGATAGCGAATAACTTTACATGTACAGTCCCTGACAGAAGTTCTGTCGCTTATCCATGTTATGTAAATAAAAGCTTATAACCTGACTTTAAATTCATTCATTGGTTTCATAAATTACTCTTTTGAAAGCTGAAACTTTCCCAAATTTGGTTTAGGTTATGAAAATAAAGTTGCTGCAAAGCTGAAATATTGATCATTTAATGAACACAGAAAGGTCAGACTTTGGTAAGACAAAGGTTTTGTCTCCTTGTCATATAATGCACCCAATCCTAGTTTACATCCTCACCTGTGCTCACTAAATGATTGGTTAATTAGTGGGTGTGTATAAAAACAAACCCAGCACCCCAGACCTTTACTTGAACTGCAACTTGACCTCTGACAACATGCCAAAAATCCACTCTGCAACCAAAGCCTTGATTATCAAGAGGCTGAAGACCAGATCCACTGCAGAGGTGGCTGGCTCATTTAATGTGTCTCAGAGTCAAGTACAAAGAATTAAAAAAAGATTTGAAGAGACTGGAGATGTTTTTGACAAGCCCAGGTCCAGCAGACCCCGCAAAACAAATGCTCAGGAGGAACATTTGTTGGTTAGAAAATCCAAAGCCAGCCCCTCTTCCACTGCAGCAGAGCTCCAAAAGGCCTGGTCACCTCAAGTACCTGTGTCAACTAGAACAGTTTGTAGGATTCAGTCTCAAAATGGCCTCTATGGTCGAATCCGTGCCCAGAAGCCAGCACTAAACAAAAGGCAATAAAAAAAAAAAACCAAACATGTGGCATTTGCCAAGTCTGCAGCAGGATAGTGCTCCATCTCATACATCCATCTCTACAACAAAGTTCCTCCTGGCAAAGAAGATCAAGGTGCTCAAGGACTGGTCAGCCCAGTCACCAGACATGATCATTGAGCATGTTTGGGGTAGGATGAAAGAGGAAGCTTGGAAGACAAAACCAAAGAATTTAGATGAACTCTGGGAGGCATGTAAGACTGCATTCTTTGCCATTCCTGATGACTTCATCAATAAATTGTATGAATCATTGTTGAACCGCATGGATGCAGTCCTTCAAGCTCATGGAAGTTGCACAAAATATTAAATATGGCTCTAATAGCACCACCACTTCATTCACCAATGTTATGCAACATATCTTTGTATTAGAAGTTAATTATTTGGTTGAATTTCACATTACTTTCTGTGGGTGACAAAACTTTTGTCTTGCCAAAATCTGACCTTTCTGTGTTCATTAAATGATCAGTATTTCAGCTTTGCAGCAACTTTCTTTTCATAACCTAAACCAAATTTGGAAGGTTTCAGCTTTCAAAAGAGTAATTTATGAAACCAATGGATGAATTTAAAGTCAGGTTATAAGCTTTTATTTACATAACATGGATAAGTGACAGAACTTCTGTCAGGGCATGTATACGAAATAGCCTTCTATTTGTGGAAAATGGCTTAAAGCATAGTAATAGATCAATGGATTAGTCCCTAGAGGCCAACATCCTGGATTTAGTCCCTAGAGGCCAACATCCTGGGTTTAGTCCCTAGAGGCCAATATTCAACAGGTGTGCAATATCACACCCATGCCTAGTCTTCTGAGCTTTTATTGAACATACAAATTGTAGTAAAAGTGACCACCGAATCCACAGTTGAGCTAATGTTTGTATTTCCTTGAAATCGAGAACAGTTTTCTTGATTGCACATAGCCATTGCAGAGAAGTAAAAAGCCCAGCAGGAAACACCGGTATAGCAGGGTTGGAGAGGCAGAAGATTCATCCAGTAAGTACTGTAATGGTCATTTTGTTATTGTAAGGCATTTTGATCCCTTTAAAGTATATTTTCAACTTTAAGGAAAAATTAGGCTAAAGAGAACTCCACCACTTACTAAGGATTCTAAAATCTAACACATCCACTATATAGCATGAAACAAACCAATATTTCTGTATTACAAAACCATATAATACAATTAATATATACATTGCCCTCCGAGCTCCATTAATTGCATTGATCCTTCTATAAAATGCTTCCAAAAGTGTGACCAGTCCCAAGAAATTGCTAAAAAAACGCATTCCAATTCCACAAAACAAATATAAACCCAATATAGCCGATGAGGTTTGACTCAAAATATTAATTAATTGCTAAAGAATAAAGTGCACATCTGACAGCTGTCATGATGGATGATATTCATTGAATACGCGTCATCCATGAGCTCCTGTGTTTAAAAAAATAATGATATCTTGACAAATTCTATTCGTGCAAGTCAAAAATATCAGATAAGTCAGGGATGAATTCACGTAGGTTCTCTCTCTGCCAAAAGTCATTACCATAAAACATTTTTATAAAGAACACGATCATCATTCCCTCAATCTACACTTCCTAAAAAGGGACCACGGGAGGTCGATACGTGGTCATCACCATGGATTTCCTTCTACAGGCAGCCTAAATCATAGCACAAGAATGAGTCTACGTCATGTGAGCCGGTTATACCACGGCGGGGGATCGGCCGACAAATGTGATCCACTTCACGCCTTCTAGTTATTTCAATGATGACATTCAATAGGACAGGAAAATCGTACAGAAATGGTAAGAGACTTTAAAAAAATAGGAATAGATTCTGTGCAGCATGCAGAAAATGTACAGATCTGCATTACTGAGCTTCTGGGAATAGTACATAATGGTCCTTTGTTAACTGTACGTGCAATGACAGCCAGGTATATTAAACTCTGCAGGATTTCATGGTAAAAAAAGAAAAAAACAGTTGGAAAAAAGTCATCTGTCAACTAAAGGGAGAGGCCTGGCTAGACCAAAGATGGCCCAGACTGGCTCCTCCCCGCTGCAATTGATTGACAGGTCTCTCCCTATGTATACACAAACTTCTCCTTGTCTATTAACTAAAGCAGTGCAGCGAGAAGGCGGCCTTGTGCATCATCAGACTGGTCAGGTCTTTCTTTATAGTACCCAGACGGCTCATCAATCTTCTCTATGAAATGCTGCAGGTGATTCAGACATACACTGTTACAATAACCATTCTACCCTTGGAGTAACCCTCGACTCTACTCTATCCTTCAAGCCACACATCCAAGTCCCCTTCAACTCATGCCGATTACAACTCAAAAATATCTCCCGGATCCGTGCTTTCCTTAACCAAGAATCAGCAAAAACATTAGTGCATACCCTCATCATCTCCCGCCTCGACTACTGCAACCTCCTGCTCTCTGGCCTCCCTTCCAATACTCTTGCACCCCTCCAATCTATCCTAAACTCTGCGGCCCGCTTAATCCACCTCTGCCCTCGCTACTCCCCAGCCTCACCACTCTGCCAATCCCTTCACTGGCTTCCCATTACCCAACGACTCCAGTTCAAAACATTAACCATGACATACAAAGCCATCCACAACCTGTCTCCTCCCTACATCTGTGACCTAGTCTCCCGGTACCTACCTGCACGCAACCTCCGATCCTCACAAGATCTCCTTCTCTGCTCCTCTTATCTCCTCTTCCCACAATCGCGTACAAGATTTCTCCCATGCATCCCCCATACTCTGGAACGCTCTACCTCAGCATATCAGACTCTCCCCTACCGTGGAAAGCTTCAAGAGGAACCTCAAGACCCATCTCTTCCAACAAGCCTATAACCTACAAATAGCCCTCAGTCCAGTACACCACTGCGCAACAAGCTCTGTCCTCACCTATTGTACCATCACCCATTCCCTGTAGACTGTGAGCCCTCGCGGGCAGGGTCCTCTCTCCACCTATACCAGTCTGTTTTGTATTGTTAATGATTGTTGTACGTATACCCTCTTTCACTTGTAAAGCGCCATGGAATAAATGGCGCTATAATAATAAATAATAATAATAATACATAAAGTTTGGGCAGCATAGATCTAATGACAGGTTCCCTTTGAAACTATAGGAAAATTCCTGACAACACATTCCCTTTTAAACAGTTGATGTAAAAAAAGGTTTTTGTTTTTTTTAATGCTCGATATGGTTTTCCTTTTTCAGTGTTTTATATTGTGGTGCCCCTGAGGCTTCAGATGCCACAGGGTACTGCACCTCACTTAAAGGGAACCTGTCATGAGAAATGTCCCCTAAAACCTCACAGATTCCCCCTCTGCAGCTCCTGGGCTGCATTCTATAAAGGTCCCTGTTATGATTGTGGCCACTTTCTGACCTAAAAAAAGTGTTTATAAAGTTGTACCTTTTTTGCTTCTGATTCTGTAAATCCGTCACGGGGGCGGGCTGCCTGATGGCCGTTAGTCTGCCCCCTGGTCCTGTATGCCGCCCCCATCGCTGATTACAATAATGCTGGACGCCGCCCCCTGCTCCATCCATCGCCACGCATGCCCAGTGCCCATCTCTCGGGGATGAGCACTGTGCCTAGCGTCACCGCTGGTGACGTGCACGCAGGGTTAAGATTATGGGCGGTGCTGTGATGTTTATTCCTAAGCAACCGCCCATAATCGCGGGGCCGCGCTTTCCCCCTCGGCCTGCTTCGTTCTGCGCAAGCGCGCTGCTGCAGACCCCCACGTCACCTCCTTCCCATCTTGCCCCGATGGCAAGGAGGTGACGTGGGGGTCTGCAGCAGCGCGCTTGACCCTGCGTGCACGTCACCAGCGGTGACGCTAGGCACAGTGCTCATCCCCGAGAGATGGGCACTGGGCATGCGTGGCGATGGATGGAGCAGGGGGCGTCGTCCAGCATTATTGTAATCAGCGATGGGGGCGGCATACAGGACCAGGGGGCAGACTAACGGCCATCAGGCAGCCCGCCCCCGTGACGGATTTACAGAATCAGAAGCAAAAAAGGTACAACTTTATAAACACTTTTTTTAGGTCAGAAAGTGGCCACAATCATAACAGGGACCTTTATAGAATGCAGCCCAGGAGCTGCAGAGGGGGAATCTGTGAGGTTTTAGGGGACATTTCTCATGACAGGTTCCCTTTAAGGTGCAGTATTCATCTCGCGTAAGGAGGGGGGTTAATCACCGGTGTTTCCACATTTCACTTCACATACAGCTTATGTGCCTTCTCACTGGGGAATTAGACTATGGTAGGCTGGGGGGTAGCCATCTCGAGGTATGGGACTTTCCCGGTCACTAGGACAACCACCTGGGGGGCAGGTACTATTTGGACTAGAATGTTAAGTCGCCACCGGAGTCTGCTCCAGCGACTTCTGCTCCGATCGCCAGGCGACGCAGTGTTCCTGCCGTGGATGGTGCTGGGAGAGGAGTCTATGCCAGCGGCATCGGTGGGCGCAGGCTCCAATCATCCACTGGGCTGGGTTATCTTGGGATCTGCAGTACCACTGGCTGACTGTGGGTGGCGTGTGTCTTCCAGCTGAAGTTGCCAGCGTTCAGCTACAGCCAATGGGAAAACACCACACCCTTCTTTGTTCCCCTCCTGTCTGCTGACCTCTGCCAGAGATAGCAGAGATAGTTCTGATTTCCTGGCTCCTGGTCCACCCTATTGTGTTTTGTGATTCCTGTGTGCTGACCTTTGCGTGTTTTCTGACTACCCTTCTGCCTGCTGTTTTTGTACCTCGCTGCCCGTTCGGATTTGACCTCTGCTATGTTTTCCGATTACGTCTTTGTCTGCCGATTCTGTCCCTATTCTGCTATTCCTGGTTTGACCCTGCCTGACGACTACTCTCTTCGGACTGCTGCCTTTCACAGGTAGTGATCTCCAGGGCCCTGTGTAATTCCAAATCCCTGTATAGGGGTTAAAGGGTTTTAGGGTTCTGGGGGTCCTGCTTGGTGAGTGGCTTCCCTCTAGTCTGTCCATTACATCCCACCTGAGTTTGTTGATCCAGGCAGCCATTACATAGAAGTAGGAGCAACCGCAACACTAAAGGCTGCTTTACACACGATATTGCTAGCGATCTCATTAGCGATGTGACACGCCTGATCATAGATACAATTTGCCGAGATCGCACATCAGCGCTACAAAAACGACCTGTGTGTGATCTCGGCAAATCGTATCTACGATCTGGCGTGTCACACAGCGATATCGTTGTGTGTAAAGCAGCCTGAAGTCAGTCAAGTCGGGACTTCAGTTCCGGTGACACGACACCACTTCTTTCACGGGGCCTGTGGCTTGGAGCGGGAAGCTCAGCCTGGGTTCCTCACTCCTGGATGGCATCTCTTGGAAAGGACACTTTCAAACACCGGTGGCTACCTCTAACTTTACCGGGATTGGCTGGGGCCCATAACGGCAGAGACCAGTACCCTGAGGGCTGCATACGAAGAGACCAGGAATCGCAGCAGCTGACTCAGCCTCTTATTACCGGCGCCCCGCGCTTCGGAGCCAACGGCCACAACTCCTCTCATCATCCTTCCCAAGGCCCGCCCTACCTGTGAGGAGCAGAATCATCTTTGCTGCGACACCATCCGCCCCGGAGGACAGCAATAGCAGTGGCAGCTATTCCCTGGCCGCGTTCTACAGGTGCTTTCACGAGACGATCATCCTCTTCAACTACCACCAACATCCTTCATCCCCATCATCCCACCCTGTTTTATTGTACACCTTAGGGCCAAAAAGCCGAGTAGGACCACTCGTGACATCCTAGACCCGACATTACCGACCAGACGACGAGTACCTCTAAACCCCCTGCTCCGTGGGTGCTACAATATCACTTTTCACACTAAACGTTATATTACACTGATTATTTCAGTTGTGTACCGAAGACTTTATAGCAAGACTCATTATCAAAGACAAGATTACAGTAACTGATAAAACTTCTATAAAAACTACATTACAGGATCTATAATTCCCAGTAAGTGACATCACAGCTCACCTCCTCTCCCTCCTGTAAGATGATTGAAAACACATCAATATACAGAAGCTCACACAGGATCCGCCATTCACAATAGGTAATGTCGATCATTGTACAAGAAGGGGGAGGAGGTGAGCTTTGACATCACCTATTTTGCATGGTGGATCATGTGTGATCTACTGTAGATAGGTATTATCAGTCATTGTAAATTAGGAGGTGAGCTGTGATATCACCTATTGTGAATGGTGAATCCTGTGTGATCTCTATATAGGAGGTGTTATCAGTCATCGTACAGGTGGAGGTGGCAACAAAGTAAATCCTATATTAATCATTCACAATAGGTGATGTTACAGCTCACCTCCTTCCCTTCTTGCACAATGACTGATCTCTATATATGCAGTAGTTAACAGGATCCATCATTCACAATAGCTGATGAGCAGGCACTACCATGCTAGTGTCGCGGGCGGAGGAGGGGACGCAGCGCTCTCCCACTGCTGCTCGGGTCCGGCTGGCACTGCGGCCTGCTGCCGCTGCTCGGTGGCTCGAGCGATGGGCCGGATCCCGGGGACTCGAGCGGCGCTCCTCGCCCGTGAGTGAAAGGGGATTGTTTGGGTGTGGGGATTGTTTATTGTCCGTGACGCCACCCACGGTTGTGGTGATTTGTTAGCACCACCGCTGCTCGATATGGGGATCCCGGGAGTGGTGATGTGGAGCAGCCAGTTGTTGTGTTGCCCCTCCGTGGGTAGGGGTTGGTGATCCCGGGGCCCAGTGAGGAGGTGGGAGATGCAGGGCCTGATGGGTGCAGGGACGCGGGGGCAGCTCTGTGCCTTGCGGCACTGTGGTACTCACTCAGCCTGAGACGGTGACACAGTTCTCGGTAAACACACGGCTGGAAAGACTGTTCCCACGGACGGCTGCACTTTCTCTCCCAGTAGGTAACGGTGATGTCCCTTTGACCTGCACCTATTGTCTCTATGTTGGTAGCGATGGGTTCCCACCGGTAACCCGCTCCCCGACTTGGATATGGGCCGGAGGAGCCCTGCTTTGCCCGCAGACGCTGGCCCCGAAGAACTGGTGCCCTGGCGGTGGCGGTGTTCCTCCTTAATGGTTGGACTTTTGTCTTCAATCGGGACTTAGTTGTTTGGAGACAGACGTCCCCTTCACTGACGGATTCGGCAAATTATGGCGACTCCTAGCCTTGCCGGGGTCCGAGAGGCCCCTGCCCTGGTGCTGACTGTCCTTCGTATACTGCTCCAGACCGCCGGGCCACTACCCGTCCACGGTCCTTCCAGCAACCTCCGAGCAGTCCCCCTCCAGACAATCACCGCTGTTGCTGACTTTGCTGACACTGTCCTGCACTTAGCCGGACTAACTTCAGGCCTGTCTACTCTCACTTTTACTCTTTTCTTCGTTGCTCCACTACTACTTCACTTTCACTTCACTTAGCTTCTCCAGTTGTTTACTCCTTCACTGCCCTAACTGATCTGCCTGGTTGCTCCTGCCTCCAGGGCTGTGTACTCCTCGGTGGGCGGAGCCAACCACCTGGCCCACCCCCTGGTGTGAACATCAGCCCCTGGAGGAAGGCAACAAGGATTTTGGTAGCTTTGGTGTTCCTAACTGGGATGTAGGGTGTGGTGGTGTGATGACCTGTGACCCCTGGCTTACCCAGGGCGTCACACTAGGTTGTGCAGTACTGGTAACTAGTAATGAGCAAGCACTACCATGCTAGGTTGTGCAGTACTGGTAACTAGTGATGAGCGAGCACTACCATGCTCGGGTGCTCGGTTCTCATAACTAGTGATGAGCGGGCACTACCATGTTCAGGACTCGTAACTAGTGATGAGTGAGCACTACCATGCTCGGTACTCATAACTAATGATGAGCGAGCACTATCATGCTCAAGTGCTCACTCATAACGAGCAATTGGACACTCAGAGACTCTACTTGTGTACAGAGTATAATGGAAGTTAATGGGGAACTCAACCATTTTTCTGGAAGATCTTCCATTATACTTGGCACACGAGTCGCTCCCATCCGAGAATACAACTGCTCAGTACGAGTACAGAGCACGGCAATGCTCGCTCATGACTATTCACAATAAGTGATATCATATGTCACCTCCTCCCTTCAAAATGAGCTTTGTTCAGATTAGATCACTCTCAGATAATGGTTCTATACAAATAGGGTCCAAATCAGTCTATTAATGTGACAACAGAAGCAGAAGATTAACACTAGTGGCCAGTGTGGCATATTAAAATAAAGATGGACCACAGATAGTTTTCTAATAACACATTCCCTTTCAGAGTAATCCAGCCAAGAAATGCTGGCTTTACGACTTATTCTCCCTATGGCGAGAATCTACCATTTACATGGCCTAACCTTATTGAGTGCAACATGTGAAATCAGCAGGCGATTGATAAGATGACTATTACTCCATTAGTTCATTGAGACGATCATCAGATGTGTCTAAAAGACTCTAGAAGGAAGATTGACTCTTCTAAACTGCACCAATCCATTGTGCATTGACCCATCAAGAGCCCTGGATATACAGGCACTGAGGGAGACATCTTTGTTTACTGGAAATGCATTTGTATGTCAAAAACTATTAAGTGTAAGAAGGTGAAAGAATTAGATTCCCCCACTATTTCATTTTACTACCTTTTGGCTTGATTCTACACCAGGAAAGTAAATGTATCCAACAAGAAAAACTTTGATTTGGATAAAAATCTTCTCACTTGGAGCCCCTTGAATGATGGTGATATAAAGGGATGGAAAAAGGACATAATACCTGTATCGATCACAAGAGATTAAATCTCTTTATTTTTGAACTTAGGAGTTGTGTAAAATGTGGCACCCCAGTGGTCTGATTGCCACAGTAACATTGCCTTCCCCACAGGGGGTGATGCTATGCCTGGAAGCAAGAAGGTGCTCCCATGCTAGGTGACCAGCACTCAACACTTTCTACTCCAGTCAAGAAGGGGGACTCAAGAACCCAATTTGATGGGAGCTTCTCTATACATTCTGGCCTGGAGGAGGAGTTAGGGACACCCAGACACACGAAAGTGAAACTAAACTGGCAGAACAGTGGAGACGGTCTCTGAGAAGGAAGCTGTAACTGAGCTCTTTCAGGACCGAGCACAGAGAACAGGGCACTGGAGCAATAGGCCGCGTGGGCACTAAAGCACCACCAACAGCAACAACCCCACCAGCAGATTGCAAAGGGTAGAAGATTGCAAGTCTCCTGCCCCACCAAGTGCTCGGGGCACAGCAGTATAGTAGAGCCAGGAGCTGTGACCAGAGAGCAGCACCAGTAAGGGACTCGCGCTGCCTGCCATACGGGTGAGTTACTACCAACACGAGAAGAAGGGACCACAGTGTAGCTCCAAGCCACTGTGACCCACACACTAAAGCGCTAGAAGTAAGACCACTAACCCACCTGGCTAGGTGGATCCCCTCAATTGCTTCCAGGCAGACCGGACCTCTGTTACCTACTGGACCAGTCTCTCGGGCCTGTATACTCTACCATAAAGTAAATGGTAAAGGAAACTACAGCCCTTGTGTTGTCCAGTTATTACCGGCGGCCTCAGTCCTGCACCCCAACGTTAAGTCCCTTTATCCAGTATCACGACTACTACTCCCAACATCCCTGGGGCCCAGCTCTACCTGTGGAGAGCTACACCATCTGCCCCAGCGGCCCTCTGAACCTCAAATACAAGGCTTTAAAGTCTGGATGAGAAGACCAGCAGTCCATGCATAACGGTCCTTTACTCAGACCATGACACACGGATGCGTAAATTCGGCATTAGGAATGTCATTGGGCATAAAACCCATTACTGGATAATGTGAAGCTACTCAACCAAAGGACCAGATATTCCTAGGGGCAGAATAACCTTCCCAGAGACCAACAGGTACTTGGCCAACCAAATTTGACCAAAACACTGTCAATCTGGGGAAGAATAATTTTGCCAGAAATGAGCCATGCAAGTCTCCAAGGTTCACCAGAAAGAAAGGTGTGGCCCTCACATGTTTACTGTTGGGTTTAGATTAGTCAGTTTTTTAGCCTATGTATCTGAGCATGGACTTTCATGGGAAGCTGGAAAAATGAAGGAAGCAAAAGAGGTTAGACAACAGTTTATCTGTAGAAGCAGTTTTTTGGCTCTTGCACATAAATAAAGGCTAGTACGGAGCGGCATGGCCTACCTGTGCCACACCGCAGGCTATATTAGATGTATTATAGACTGACTTTGTTGTCTGAAAAACATCTCATACCAGCCTTGACAGCGATGCTCTACACAAAAAACCTGAGGATCTCCAGTTGTTATTGGGCTACTTCCCAATGACATCTAGCAGCTCGCATTAGCCACACGCACCTATGAGCGTAATCTATAGACTCACAATCATCTGGTGAAGGCACATGGACCAAATAATCTCTACTACGTGGTACTCTTTTCCAAGAACTTTTTTCCTGTACTACAGAAATTTAAGGTTCATCACAACCATAATATCCTTCTTGAACTGCAATTTTTTCTTCAGCCACAACTTAAAAAGGTATAACGGAGTGACCCATGACTCAGCTTTGGCGGGCAAACTATGGGTTAAAAAGCAGAGCAAAACTTCCCAGTTTTGGGGTCAAGAGATTACGGGGAGGTAATTTAAAGAGAAGTGGTTATTAGTTTATAAGGGAAGATATAAGGGAAAAGGGGTGGTCTGCAATTGGCATGGAGGCACCACTGCTGAAGGTCCTGCCCTCCCTCCCTGATGAACATGGGTGTATATAGTTGAAAAAAATAAATAAAAATTTTGGGAGGTTGGGGTGAAGTGTTATCTGCTCATTTTGGCATGGCGGGGGAGAGGGGGTTCTTGGAGTCGGTGGAAAAATTGTGGTTGGGGTGGTGGTACATCTGGTGGATGTAACCTCCCTTTTGAGGATCAGATCTTCGTAGAATTGCCTGACGGATTTGGGGCTCTTCAGGAGGGGGGAGTCCCTGGGAGTCAATGTTGTTGGCTATGTTTTATGGCAATAGTGGTGCCCTTGAGCCTGTGGTTGCGGCTGGGGGCAATGCTGGATAGTTTCCACCGGGTTTTGGAGTTCCAAGAACCTCCTCACCTTTCATGTTAATTTATTGTGTTGTAGAACAGCTAGGGGAAACAGTGGTATTTGTGTGTGCAGGAATTGCCAGGCCGCAGTCGCTCAGTAACTCCTTGTCTCCCAAATCGCCGCTCCATTGCAGGAATACTTTCGCCACAGTTCATTCTTTCTCTGAGCCAATAAAGCAGACACCAGTATATTTTCTTGAAACAATCAAACTTTACTGAACTTCAACACCAGGACATTTCTCCTTTGCTTAACACGGGCACAGCTTCTGGTCCCGATAGGGTCCCCTCCAGACTCCACTTCCACAAATAATTTGATGGCTGACCGCTTTCCTGGCACCTGAGCTCCATTAGTTACCATTAGGCCCCTCATTCTCACATCTGACGTCACTCTGCACGAACCAGTTCGAATATTCCTTAAGCCTATCCATTCCACCCACAGGGATTAGCTTGTGTTTTGGAATGACTATGTTCGATGGCACTCCTCCGTTCATGCCTTTGTCCAGGGCCTACCCTTCTCTATTCAGGGTCCACTGACCTTCAGTCGCGCAGGGGATTTCTTATCCAGGAAAGCACGGACACCTCCCCGACCGACCGGACTAAACCTCTCTTTTGGGGACGCAGTTCCACAGTCCTCTTAAGAACAGGACCCCGCATGCCTGCGGGAAAAGGAGTGACCCTTAGGATCATTAATCAGTACAATAATATGGCCACTTCTGGCCATCTCCTCCTGGGGACTCTCCTATTCTCCTTCTATATCTTGTCCTATATATCCTTCTCCTTTCCTTTAACCCTTTATCTGCCTACCCAGGTGCCAGGACAGCAGTCACTACCACACAGCCGCCTGGTGGCCATTTACAAGATACACAGTAGATTAGACTACATTACATTACAACAAACCTTGGGTGTGTCGGCTACTTCTGAAAGGGAGGTGGCGTAGCCTTAACCACCCTACAGAATATTTGTTATAATAAAAGCCGATTTGGCCATATTTAATCCAAAATGGTTGTCTGTCGTTTACGGGAGAGGATTCGGGGGAATGGGTAGGGGTGAACATGTAGGGGATGTGGATGAAGGTACAAGGTGAAACCTTTATAATACTCCAGTCGAGGGGTTGTCAAGTTGAGAAACCTTCCCTGAGGTAAGCTCCTGATAGTCATCAGCCCTGGTTAACGTAAATGGATCCAGAGCTTCAGACACCCCTCTATATGCTCTTATTTACACACAGGTTATATGGAATAAAAATATATACTGTATATATATATTATGGGTAGATTTTCTCCCTTTGCAGTTTTCAGACATAGGTTAAGAAAAAAGGAAACTTTTTGCAAAAACCTCACAAGTGCCAGTCAGAGGGGCTCCAATGGTGACAACCACAGAAGCCTTCATAATAGTAGATATACACATACACATACGGTACTTTAATTACAGGACCATGACATTTTTTGATGATACAAAGTGATATGGACCAAGCATTGCTCTGCCGCTGGAAATATAAAACTACTGAAGAATTATGAGAAACCTAATAATCAAAGATTCTAAAAATGGTCTTGAGCGGCCTGCGGCCACCGTGTATGACGTTACCATAGTAACCGTTCTGCATCTCTGCTGTTCACATGGCCAGATACTTAACTTGTTTCTCATTATTATAACACTCATCCTCGTAGGGCTCACACGAGCGTATAACACAGCCAAGGGCTACCTGATGGGTTATCAGATAGCACACAGACCAGTGTTATATTATGGCGCAGTACAGATGAACAGGGGTTTTTTTCCGGTCAGATATTCAGCTCACTCGCACCCATACAAGTCTACGGGAGTGTGCAAAACATCGGACTACACTGATGTCATCCAAGTCCAGTCAAATAAAACGCAGAGACAGGCTATGGAGACGATTGAGGGATTAAAGGGGACCTGTCAGGTGCAATATACACTCAAAACCACGAGCAGTTCTGGGTGCATATTGCTATTCCCTGCATATAGTAGCGTAGATATAGAGATCTTTATACAGTCATATGAAAAAGTTTGGGCACCCCTATTAATGTTAACCTTTTTTCTTTATAACAATTTGGGTTTTTGCAACAGCTATTTCTGTTTCATAAATCTAATAACTGATGGACTGAGTAATATTTCTGCATTTGTCGGCGCTCCCATCAACGCGCCCCTGCACCATAGGCGACTACTACTCCCACTATCCTCCCTGAGGCATAGCTCTGCCTGTGGAGAGCTGCAACACCCAAGCTGCATCACCATCCTCCGCCCAAGATGAGAGACTTCCTGCAGCGGTGGCTAATAACTGGCCACATACCACAGGTGGTGTTGCGGGCGGGGGCCAGACCATAGCTAAGGGGCTGCTCGGATCCAGGGCTTTACTGTGGCTCGAGTGGGAACCGGTCCCGGGCTCGAGCAGCGGTCCGCCGCCCACAAGTGAAAAAGGGGATATTTACAAGGGAGATTGTCTGTGACGCCACCCGTGGGTTGCGGTGATGAGATCGTGGCACCACCGCTGCCTCTGGGGACCGTGCCCGGGACTGATTGAGTGGGGCAGCAAGGTGGGATCCCCTCCACGGGTAGGGGAGTTGTAGTCCCGGGGCCCAGTTGGGAGTTGTGGTGGTGGCAGGGATTGCAGGGAAAAATACACTCACAGCTCAGTTGTCCTGGTGCTGGATGAGGTTGTATTGATATGGAGGGTCAGTAAACACAGTCTTTTGTAAACCAAATTTCTGGTAACTGGTGCCCTCGGCTGCTGCGAGGACGGGCCCCTCACCAAGGGGTGTACTACAGGTGCTCTTCTCCTGCCTGAGGTCTGTGTCTGCTCCGTGCACAGGTCCCGACAGTCGGCACCGGGGGCCACTACCCTGTCCCGGTCCACTTCAGGTCCCACAAGCAGCTGGCCTATTCCTGAGGCCCTTACTGCCCCTCTTCCCAAGCTCCACACAGGACCTCCTTCCAGACGCTACTCTTCCTGCAGACTGACTCCCACTGCAAACTGGAAACTCCCTATATAGTTTCCTCCCAGACACTTTCAGCTCCGCCCACTGGTGTTGTGTGTCACTGTGTTAGAAACTCCCCAAGGGAAGAGTAAGATCTGCACCAGAAAGATGGATGCAAACCTCCGACACCCTGGTTTTGCCAGGGTGGCACGAATAACTACTCCCATCATCTCCATCCCCTTCTTTATTGACACTGCCAGGGTTACGAAACCGGGCCAGGCCGCTGTTACATCCCAAACAGACACCGGCCTGGTGACGAGTAACCCCTGAGACCCCGTGGGCACGTCAATGGGCATTGAATAGCATGTTGCATGCCCCTGTGGGCCTGCTAACATGCTAAAAGGGTGGAATAAGCGCAGGAACTAATGCCCTTGGGACTAGTCCCTACACATTAGCATATCAAAGGATCTTGAGAAATACTTTTTCTCAAGATCTCTTTACGTTTGCTACTAGATACAGGGACCGTCAGGCCGGTGTCACACTTTATGAGTGCCTTGCACAAGTCTCACATTGCATCACCAGTCACGGACTCACACTCTCTGGACAGGAGCGCCTTAGCTGCATAGAGATGCATGCAACTGACCCGCTCCTGTGATGAGAGTGATAGTCCGTTCCGGGTGATGCAATGCGAGACTCGCGTGAGATACACACTAGGCACTCGCAAGTGTAACATCGGCCTTAGGCAGGGAATAGCAATATACACCCAGAACTGCTCGTGGTTCTGGGTGTATATTGGACCTGCCAGGTTCCCTTTAAGTTCTACTTCTCCAAATCTCCCAAGTGAGATGATCAGATCACAGTAGATTGAGGATAGTGTCATCAGACAACCATCGGATGTTATACGCCAGTGTGACCCTGACCTTAGTACTTTTGGTATATGCAACAGATGAGGACTTCTTTATTTGTGTGAAGGACGACTTTATGCTGATCTAAGAGTAGATGGTGATGTTGTGTAAAGTTTCCTTACTTATTGTATTGTAAAAAAGTCTTTTGTTCTTCATAGTTTTTGGTTTCCACTTTCTGATGCAAAGCTGTATGACTGCATACTTTTACCTTATGTTTTGAGACGTAGAGAGCTTGTTATCCCATGTAATCTGCTCTGTAAACTTTCTTCTGCAACTGGGAAGCTAGAATCTGTGCAACAAGTACCAGGAAGGGGTTTTTTTGTTTTCTTTAAAAAACAAAAAAAACAAAACACACTTCCATAATCCAAAAACATCCAATGCTAAGTGATTAATCAAGCCAGGTAACAATCTATATACTTTCATGACATCACAATGACATCTAAAAATATGTTTTAAATGTAAATTTCTGGAGTTTGGATATCTGCTTATTCCATAATAAAAGACGACCAGACACTTGTCATACATATGTGGTGTGTGTGTGTGTGTGTGTGTGTGTGTGTGTGTGTGTGTGTGTGTGTGTGTGTGTGTGTGTGTGTGTGTGTGTGTGTGTGTGTGTGGGAGGGGGGGGGGGCGGGGGGATTACCCCTTAATGCCGCTGTTCTCCTGAATCCGGTGATGGTTTTTTTTTTTTTGTTCCTGCGCCTCTTCTTGCCGGAGATATGGCCTCCTATTCCCTGTATATAAATATTTACTTTTTAGCCAAGAGGATACAGTCTACAATTTTTCTATGTGAGTGTCTTGAGGACCACGCCCAATTGGCTATCAAGACTAGATTAATAAACAGGAATGTACCATATCTCTTGAATGGAGAGGAGTAGGAACAAAAAAAAAACAAAAAACACCGGACTGAGGTGAACAGCAGCATTTACACGAGGCAAAAAGAAATGATGTATTTATAGCAAGTGACAGATCCTCTTTAATAGGTGAAGAACTGCTCTACACAAGCACAGCTACGGCGATGCTGGTGGGGCTTATAGATTATCAAAGTTTTGGGTTTTTTTTTTTTTTTTTTTTTTTTTTTTTTTTTTAGAACGCAGCATTCTGGACAGTGAATAATAAATTAGGAGCCTCCGATTCACTACTCAACAGTTCCTATCATTTTTTTATTTTTGATTCTCCTAAAGTCTGTTACATCTACTTTGTCCCAGTCTTATGGTGGCAATAGAGGCTGCTTGAAAATGGTCAGGTCACTAAGCCACTGCACGCTGTGAAGCAGTTAATGTCTTCGCAACATATGACAGTTACATCATATGTCGTGTCCCTGGTTTTGAAGAGGGCTTGCAAGTGTGCCGCCCCCATTTCAGTAGCAGCCGGACTGCTCGGATCCGGAGTGTGGCTCGAGGGATCCTCCAGACCCGGAGGTCACACGGACACTCCAAATGAAAGTGGACGAATTTGTATGGGATTTGCCGTAAACTGTATGTGACACCACCCACGGTGTGTGGTGAAGTGTGGCACCACCACCGCTGCTGTTGTGGGGCACCCGGGGGCGATGGGATGGCAGCTGGTTGTTAACCCCTCCATGGGTAAAGATGGTTGTCCCGGGGCCGGTGACTGTGCAGGGGACGTTTATGGCAGGGGCCGGCATGCCTGGTCAGACAAGGGAGTCTCAGTTTACTCACGATTAACTAAGTCAGACAAGTCCAATAGTTAACCAAGGTGCTGGTGGCCGGCGGCCGGGGGTACTCTGGTCCCTCACCCGGGGTGATTGTCTGTGTCACTTTCCTCTGCACTGTGTTGTGATATGGTGGACTTCCCGGTGTGGAACACGGGAATCCGCTCCCGGTACTTCTGTTGGGAGCCGTGCCCGCTGACGCTGCCCCTGGGATCTACTGGACCCTGGCGGATGCCCTACCCCTCTCTGTGGGTGGTTGTCTGCTTTTGGGACTTTGTTTGGAACAGGACCTATAATCCTGCTCTCAATTGGTTAATTAGCTAGGCCGTTGGTTCCGGTCCTGGCTTCAGGGTCCAAGTACCCACTCTGTGCACGGTTTGTGGGGTGGGTCTCCAGTGTCGGTACCGGCGGACTCCAACCCTGCCCCAGTCCACCTCGGATCTCCAGCTACAGTCTTCCCGTCTCCCGACAGGCACGGACCACAGTCTGCCACCTAGCCAATACACCGGGGCTCCAACCCCGGCGCCTCTCCTTTCTGAACTTGAGCTTCACCTCCTCACTACTCCACTCTGCTCCACTTGAGCTGAACTGCACTCCACTGAACTAAAACTTTACTCACTGTTTTCCTGCCCCGGGTTCTCTAGACCCCTAGGTGGGCATTCTCCATGTGCCGGGTCCCATCCACTGGTGTGCCTTTCCTACCCTGAGGCAGGAGGAGGAGGGGGGGGGGGGTTTACTAGGATTTGGTTGGCATGGTTTAACCCTGTGAGGGAAGGTGTTGTGCGGGGGCCTGCACTGTGTGACCACCTGGCGGCGCCAGGGCGTCACACAAGCCAAACCCACATCTATCCTGGCTAATGATGGTAATAAAGACAACCCAGTGTGGTCTCCGTTAACAGACTCTACTCACTCAGGCCCTTGGATTACTGGTTCAGGTCCCTTGGAGTATCAGTGCCAATGTAGTGACCCAGGTTGCTCTGTCCCCGACACTGTTGGTTGGGTACCTGTAGGGTGGAGAGTTTGGGGCCCAACTGTCCTTTTTGTACAGTTTCCTCCATACGGCGGGCAGTGCGGACCCTGTGGGAGGTAAGTATCCGAACCCCGATCCTAGTTTACTAATGATGCCCCTGGATTATTTGGGTCGGTGAAGTCCGTGAAAGTATCCTCACTAGGCAAGTATTTATCAAGCCATGTAGAACTGGCACCTGATCTAGGACCCTGTGCGTGTTCTGGTCCCAGCGGTATCTCCGGTACCCGACCTGGCGACCTCTTTCCTGTGCCCCCGGGTCACCACTGCACGGACCCAGCTCAGGCACGTCCGCACACCTCTCCTGTATGCTACACCCTCCCTTCTCTCCGACTGACTGACCCCTCCCACCAGGCTGGCTAATCCCAGGGGCTTGTTCCTTTCCATGGCGACCATCCCCTTACATGGTTAAGCCTCTATGCCCGGTGTGGAATGGAGAACTAGGATTTTGGTTGTGCTTTGGTGGTATCGGCACTGCTACTCCAGGTCCCAGGGGGTAGGTCCTGCATCCCCAAGAGGATGCAGTTCCCTGTAGTGCCCTGAGGGTCTCAGGGGCGCTACACCATTATCTGCCTCTAACAGCCAGAGGTTTGCCCGTAACTTTTAACGTGTTAAATGCAGATATCAGCCTGTCATTCCATGCGCCCATCGGCACACCCATGACAGGACTGTGGTGGAGTGCCGAAGGATTGCAGTGATGGACTGCCATGAGAGTTGGGGGTGGGGTGAGGTCTGAAGACCCCTCATGCCTGTCATTACTGTTCTATGAAAGCCTGCCTTTAGCTGGTGTTCATAGGAATCCTTGATTTCCGCTATACATAGCAGTGCTGATGCACTGCTATGTATAGTACAAATGATCAGATTATCATACCTTCAAGTAAAGACTAAAATACAGTAAAGAAAAAAAAGTGAAAAGGTTTTAAAAATATGGACAAAAACCACAAACTACGAAAAACAAAAAAAGTCAAATCACCCTTTACTCAATCACCTTTTGACCATTAAAATATATATCAGTACACATTTTGTATCACTGTTCGCAAAAGTCCAATATATGAAAATGTAAAATTAATCTATCAGTAAAATTGAAAACCTTACAGATCACGGAAAAAGAGCAACACGAGCAAAAGTTTATTCAATTAAAATAAAAATAAATAAAAAAATCCACTTTTTCACCACTTCATAAAACAAACAAGAAAAAAACAAAAAAAATACTACACCTTTGGTACCAGAGTATTTGTACTGACCTGGAGAATCCTATTGCCAAATCAGTTGTTCTGTATAGTGAACATAGTAAATACATCCAAAAAACAATTGTGGAATTGCACTTTTTTTTTTCTTTTACTTTAGTGCATCACATGATAAAATGACTAATGTCATTTAAAAGTATAACTTGTCCTGCAAAAAAAACAAGCACTCATACTGTTATATGGAAATAAAAAAAAAAAATTAAAAAAAAAAAAATTATAAAATAAAAAAAGTTATGGCTCTCGGCAGAAGGGGAAAAAATTTAAGAAAAGAAAAAAAAAAAAAAAGACCCACAGAAAACTGTCATGAAGGGGTTAAAAATCGTGAAAAAAAAAAAGAACACGTGCACAGCAAGTCGTTTTTACATAGCTGTGCATTATGTTCATTCTTTTTGGAACACAAAAAACATCAAAGACGTCTCCCTCCACCATAATTATTTAGGTCATTCTTACTCATTTCCACAGCTCACACCAGAATTCAGATTTCATAAATTTTTTTTTTTCCAGGTGCAAGGATTTAATATTTTTTTTGTTGCCAAGATACAAGATTTGTTAAGAGTGATATTAAGACCAATACACAATGTCCTAGAGTCACATCAGGAGCGGAGTGTACATTACACTGAGGTAACGCGTTTCAAGCCCTATACCACACAGTATACAGCAGGCAGAATAAAGCCATCTGAGGGAGGCCCCAGTGCTCCTCGCTGAAAATAATTTAGGCCACGTCTTTTCTCCTGTTCTCTCAGGCTTCACTCCGTCTTTTTATAGATCAGGTGAAACGTCTCCTCTTCTGCTGACAGCATAAAGAGACGGAGTGTAAACAGGGAACCATGGACAGGCCCAGATTCTGACGAGAGGGATGAGGAGGCACACTGGTCACTAGCCCAACACCCCTTCATTCAGGGCCAAATCTAGAAATAACGGCTACGTATGGACTCCAAATCATGGGTAGAAACTTATCACATAATGGATTCTATTTCTGTAAAATTCCCAAAATGATGTGACAGCCAGGAAAGGTTTCTAAAAGGCATCACTGGCACCAAGATATCAGTCAGTCTGCACCCTCACCCCCCAAATTGCCCCCCTTAAGAATCAGCATAATTCATATGTGTCACATCAGGTCTCTACTTTTCATTAACCCCAAATTGATCCCATTACTATAAAAAGGTCAGATTCACAGAGATCTCTCTAAAAAAAAACAAAACAAAAAAAAAAAACAAACAAACAACCAAACATTTAGGGCCATGTGCACACGTTTAGTATTTGGCGAGGGGTTTTTTTACCTCACTATTTTATGAGCTCTTTTACCTCACTATTTTATGAGCTCTTTTACCTCACTATTTTATGAGCTCTTTTACCTCACTATTTTATGAGCTCTTTTACCTCACTATTTTATGAGCTCTTTTACCTCACTATTTTATGAGCTCTTTTACCTCAGTATTTTATGAGCTCTTTTACCTCACTATTTTATGAGCTCTTTTACCTCAGTATTTTATGAGCTCTTTTACCTCACTATTTTATGAGCTCTTTTACCTCACTATTTTATGAGCTCTTTTACCTCAGTATTTTATGAGCTCTTTTACCTCAGTATTTTATGAGCTCTTTTACCTCAGTATTTTATGAGCTCTTTTACCTCCGTATTTTATGAGCTCTTTTACCTCCGTATTTTATGAGCTCTTTTACCTCAGTATTTTATGAGCTCTTTTACCTCAGTATTTGGCCAGCTCTTTTACCTCAGTATTTGGCCAGCTCTTTTACCTCAGTATTTGGTCAGCTCTTTTACCTCAGTATTTGGTCAGCTCTTTTACCTCAGTATTTGGTCAGCTCTTTCACCTCAGTATTTGGCCAGCTCTTTTACCTCAGTATTTGGCCAGCTCTTTTACCTCAGTATTTGGCCAGCCCTTTTACCTCACTATTTGGCCAGCTTTTTTACCTCACTATTTGGCCAGCTTTTTTACCTCACTATTTGGCCAGCTTTTTTACCTCACTATTTGGCCAGCTTTTTTACCTCAGTATTTGGCCAGCTTTTTTACCTCAGTATTTGGCAAGCTTTTTTTACCTCAGTATTTGTAGCCAAAACCTGAAGTGGAACAATCAGAGGAAAATGTAAACTAGAGACCCGAGCACCATTTTTGCATTTTGTTACCCACTCCTGGGTCTTGACTTACAGACAAGAAAAAAAAAAATGCTGTTAAAAGTCAAATACCTTATGGTCCTAACAAATGTACTTAGTTATGATGCTGGTTCCCTTTGAAAAATTTGGAAAATAAAGAATTTAAAAAAAAAAAAAAAGTCAAATACTTAAAAGGTGCCACTTAGCCCCAAAAATGTAATATACATCTGAGTGAATGGGAACATTTTTCTATGTGAGGAGGATTTGGATCTTTTCCTTCCCTTTCGATTTCTTTGACAGTTTAAAAAACAGAAGGTAGAAGGAAAAAAAAAAAAAAAAGGGAGGAGAGCGTGGTCACATCTTTGGAGATTCCACAAGGATTTGCTATAAACCATGCGCCCTCAAATTCAAAAGGCCGCAAAGAACACCGAGTCTTAACCTCCAAAATGCTAAGTCACTTATGTGGATCCCTATAAAAATCATATGTGTAATAGATTTTAATGTTTTTGTTGCCATAAATAAAATTATTTTTATCCAAGTGCTCGGAGCAAAATTTCCATCCATAGGATCATATCTTGACTGACAGCGCACTCTCTATCCGCATTTACACAGTGTCATTGCTGGCTCTCATCACCGCTGGTCGGTATTGTGCTGCAGACAGGAGCCGGTGAGGAGAGCCGGCTGCGTAGTGCGCAGCTATCAATGAAGATATGACAATGCTCTGTATGCAAACTGAGGGGGCGTAATGGCGCCCTGAGCTCTTGGCCAGGTCAAGGGGGCATCAAAGCCCTTCATTTGCATACAATTTATTTTTCTATGCCAACTAATCTACTACAACTCAAAAAATAAAAAATACCTTTTAGTATATATTTTTTTTTAATAGGGGATGTAGACCCTATCTCCTACATGTATAAGAGACTTAATTACAATTTTGAGGGGTGACCGTGATGAGCGGGCACTACCATGCTCGGGTGCTCTGTAGTCGTAACGAGCGATTGGACAGGCTTGAATAATGTACTGAGTATAATGGAAGTCTATAGGGAATTTGAGCATTTTTCCAGGAACTCTTCCAGAAAAATGCTCGAATTCTCCATTGACTTCCATGATATTCAGTATATGTGTAGTGCCCATCCAAGCGTTCAACGTCTCGTTAAGAGTACGGTAGTGCTCACTCATCACTAGTTACGAGTAGCGAGCATGGTAGTGCCCGCTCATCACTAGCTACAAGTACCGAGCACCCAAGCATGGTAGTGCCCGCTCATCACTAGCTACGAGTACAGCGCACCCGAGCATGGTAGTGCCCGCTCATCACTAGCTACGAGTACAGCGCACCCGAGCATGGTAGTGCCCGCTCATCACTAGTTCCGAGTACTGAGCACCCGAGCATGGTAGTGCCCGCTCATCACTAGTTACGAGTACAGCACACCCGAGCATGGTAGTGCCCGCTCATCACTAGTTATGAGTACTGAGCACCTGAGCATGGTAGTGCCCGCTCATCACTAGCTACGAGTACCGAGCACCCAGGCATGGTAGTGCCCCCTCATCACTAGCTACGAGTACAGCGCACCCAAGCATGGTAGTGCCCGCTCATCACTAGTTACAAGTACAGCGCACCCGAGCATGGTAGTGCCCGCTCATCACTAGTTACAAGTACTGAGCACCCGAGCATGGTAGTGCCCGCTCATCACTAGCTACGAGTACAGCGCACCCAAGCATGGTAGTGCCCGCTCATCACTAGTTACGAGTACAGCACACCCGAGCATGGTAGTGCCCGCTCATCACTAGTTACGAGTACTGAGCACCTGAGCATGGTAGTGCCCGCTCATCACTAGTTACGAGTACTGAGCACCTGAGCATGGTAGTGCTCGCTCATCACTAGTTACGAGTACTGAGCACCTGAGCATGGTAGTGCCCGCTCATCACTAGTTACGAGTACTGAGCACCTGAGCATGGTAGTACCCACTCATCACCAATGAGACTCTTAAGAGAATTTTTTTTCCACAACTACTTCCTGTAAAAGTAAGAGACCTCGTGGAAGAGTCTGCAGATCTCCTGTGGCCACCGAAGCCTCCCAGAATCCAGTTACTCAAGGCCCTAGAGTGTCAGGGACAAGAAAATGGCGGTCTGACATTGAGCTGGGTGCCAACAATTAAAAGATGGCACGTATGAGACAGTATTCCATCACGTCCATATTGGTTGGAGTCCTGTGGTGTAATGGAGCGGTGTTGCAGTTCCCCGTTTTGCTGGTCAGAGACATCATTTGGAGTAAGGAGTCACGTTAAGCAGACATTAGCTTCCTTTGTTCTAGGGATTGGAGGAGATCCCAGAGGTCAGAGCCATAATATACACTGTGTGCAGAATTATTAGGCTTAGGCAAATGAATATTTTGATCACATGATACCTTTTATACATGTCGTCCTACTCCAAGCTGTATAGGCTGAGAGCCAACTACCAATTAAGTAAATCAGGTGATGTGCATCTCTGTAATGAGGGGGGTGCGGTGTAATGACATCAACACCCTATATAAGGTGTGCTTAATTATTAGGCAACTTCCTTTCCTTTGCCAAAATGGGTTAGAAGAGAGATTTGAGGGGCTCTGAAAAGTCCAACATTGTGCGATGTCTTGCAGAGGGATGCAGCAGTCTTGAAATTGCCAAACTTTTGAAGCGTGATCACCGACCAATCAAGCGTTTCATGGCAAATAGCCAACAGGGTTGCAAGAAGCGTGTTGGGCAAAAATGGCGCAAAATAACTGCCCATGAATTGAAGAAAATCAAGCGTGAAGCTGCCAAGATGCCATTGGCCACCAGTTTGGCCATATTTCAGAGCTGCAACATTACTGGAGTATCAAAAAGCACAAGGTGTGCCATACTCAGGGACATGGCCAAGGTAAGGAAGGCTGAAAACCACCACCTCTGAACAAGAAACATGAGATAAAACGTCAAGACTGGGCCAAGAAATATCTTAAGACTGATTTGTCAAAGGTTTTATGGACTGATGAAATGAGAGTGACTCTTGATGGGCAGATGGATGGGCCAGAGGCTGGATCACTAAAGGGCAGAGAGCTCCACTCCGACTCAGACGCCAGCAAGGTGGAGGTGGGCACTGGTATGGGCTGGTATCAGCAAAGATGAACTTGTGGGACCTTTTCGGGTTGAGGATGGAGCAAAGCTCAACTCCCAGACCTACTGCCAGTTTCTGGAAGACAACTTCTTCAAGCAGTGGTACAGGAAAAAAGTTGATATCGTTCAAGAAAAACATGATTTTCATGCAGGACAATGCTCCATCACATGCATCCAACTACTCCACAGCGTGGCTGGCCAGTAAAGGTCTAAAAGATGGAAAAATAATGACAAGGCCCCCTTGTTCACCTGATCTGAACCCCATAGAGAACCTGTGGTCCCTCATAAAATGTAAGATCTACAAGGAGGGAAAACAGTACACCTCTGGGAGCAGTGTCTGGAGGCTGTGGTGGCTGCTGCACGCAATGTGGATCGTAAACAGATCAAGCAACTGACAAGCTATGGATGGTCGGCTGCTGAGTGTCATCAGAAAGAAAAGGTGGCTATATTGGTCACTAATTTTTTAGGTTTTTTCTTCATGTCAGAAATGTTTATTTCTAAATTTTGTGCAGTTATATTGGTTTACCTGGTGAAAATAAACAAGTGAGATGGGAATATATTTGTTTTTTATTAAGTTGCCTAAAAATTCTGCACAGTAATAGTCACCCGCACAAACAGATCTCCTCCTATTATAGCCAAATCTAAAAAAAAACCCACTCCAACTTCCAAAAATATTAAGCTTTGATATTTATGAGTCTTTTGGGTTGATTGAGAACATAGTTGTTGATCAATAATAAAAAAAATCCTCAAAAATACAACTTGCCTAATAATTCTGCATATTGTGTACAACATGAAAATGCCCCTTAAATTGGTTGAATGTAAACTTGATGTAAAGGGCAATATGTGAGTGGCATGAGCCGACCAGTCAATGATGGCAAAAAAAAAAAAAAAAAAAATTTTTGATGAGTCATTTCATGCACCATGATGCAACTATATTGAAAACCAATAGGAATAATGCTGTAATTCAACATTCTGATTATGTCGCCAGGTATCCTCAGCCTTATAAATCATACAAGAAGGCGAGACTCAAGGCTTCCAATATGACCACTTGACTCCAGCCTGAGAACCCACAGTGTCCGAATGCTCATAACGTAATAACTGTATCTAATCTTAGAGCTTTAAACATGACTAATACAATATAAGAATTTTTTTTGTAAGTCAGATATAAATTTTATTAATCTCTACAGATCCTGATTTACATCCTGTATTACACTCCAGAGCTGCACTCACTATTCTGCTGGTAGAGTCATTGTGTACACACATTCCATTACTTATTCTGTACTGATCCTGAGTTACATCCTGTATTATACTCTAGAGCTGCACTCACTATTCTGCTGGTGCACTCACTGTGCATATACATTACTTATCCTGAGTTACATCCTGTATTATATTCCAGAGCTGCACTCACTATTCTGCTGGTGCAGTCACTGTGCATATACATTACTTATCCTGAGTTACATCCTGTATTATATTCCAGAGCTGCACTCACTATTCTGCTGGTGCAGTCACTGTGCATATACATTACTTATCCTGAGTTATATCCTGTATTATATTCCAGAGCTGCACTCACTATTCTGCTGGTGCAGTCACTGTGCATATACATTACTTATCCTGAGTTATATCCTGGTATTATATTCCAGAGCTGCACTCACTATTCTGCTGGTTTAATCATTGTGTACATACATCTTGAACCAATGCAGAGTTGTAGTCTTTATTACACCCCAGAGGTGCTGCTCATTTTAGGAAACAGTCAGCAAGCCAGTTAGCAGACATCTCTTAAAAGGAAATCTGTCACCAGGTTTTTGCTCTCCATTTGAGAGCAGCATAATGTAGAGACAGAGACCCTGATTCCAGTGATGTGTCACTTACTGAGCTGTTTGCTGTCATTTTGATAAAAGCAATGTTTTCTCTGCTGCAGATCAGTTATACAGAGCTCATGAATGTGCTGGACTACCTGCAGCACGCCAAGTAGTCCTGTAATGATAATCTACTGCTGATTAATCAGTGATTTTATCAAAACTACAATAAGCAGCCCAGTAAGTGACATCGCTGGAATCAAGATCTCTGCCCCTACATCATGCCGCTCTCAGATTAGGTGGCATAAACCTGGTGAAAAAATGCATGTGAAGTGTATTGTGATTGATTCAGTTTGGAATGATTCCATGTTTATGGTTAAAGAATTTAAAAAAAAACAAAAAAACAAAAACACCTGGTGAAAGATTCCCTAAACAGTTTATCCAATGTCAGATTATCATGATATACCTGGATTGAAGACTGCACCTTTAAAAAATGCATGTTAGCATAAGAAGCTGACACTGACTATTTCAGCGCAGAGATCTGCAGAATTGTGAATGCAGCTCTGAGGTATAACACAGGCTGTCACTCAATATAAGGAATAATGTAATGGCTTTTTTACTTTTATTTTATAGCTTTTCAAAACAGCCATTATAGGTGCGCCTATTGCCCAGCACAAAATTGCAGAGTCTCTAATCTAATAATCTGATGGGAAAGTCCCAGCATTATGAAGTCTAGAAAAAAAAAAGTTGCACATAGATGACTTTCTGGTGGACTACAACTGCTGGGAGATAAAACGCTGTGCGTCCGTGCTGCAGAGAGGCTGATTCCTGCCACTTGCCTCATTGACCCCGTGCACATTATGGAGTCTACACCCACCAACAGCCATAGAAAAAGTTGATGGAAACTTCTAAAACTTTCACTGCATAGTCTCCAACCAGAATTGGTGGCCACGTCTCCCGTAAAGGTGGCTCCTTAGGTTTTGCTGCACAAGACATTGCAAACCAACAGCGTTAGGCAAGTCATAGCATTAAGGAAACTTGGCACCTGGGTCAAGACCACGTCAATGCCGGCTGACCCCGAGCTATGAACCATCGCAGTGACACCTGGCCCGTGATCATATAACAGACACTTCAGACCAGGTGCAATAGGCCATGGCTTGGCATGTTTGTCAGATTCGCCATTTCTTACTCTTCATGAGTAGAGTAAAAAAGGAACGGTGCGGCTGGATACGTCCTAGTACAATAATTTCTTAGTAATCCAATGTGCCAGTGCTGAGAAATCAAGCTTTTAAAAGACACATGCAAATTAGCTTGGAAGTGCACTGGGGGTGTGCCCATACACAACACAAGCCCCCTTCACCACCCACCCCCACGCTAGTTTCGTTAGTAAAAAATAGTCCCGACCGGTTCCCCTTTAGGAAATAACAGAACCAGTAACGACCTAATTTGATATTACTGGCAAGTAAAAGGGCCCATGTTCCAAACCTAGGTATAGACTGCAACTTACAAGTCTAAAAATGGCATTTTAAAGACTTGGCAGGGATTCTGGCTAATAGTTACAGTTCTTTTTTGTTTTATTTTCCAGACGCAGCGCCCCTCTTGCCCAGGAGGCCATATCTGGTACTGCGGGTCAGCCTTGTTTAAATAGGACTGAGCTGCAATGCCAGACACAGCCATGTGGGAAAGAGTGGCGCAGACAGCTAGCTAATGTAATAGGGTGTTAATATGTTTTACAGGGGCATGGGAGGGGTGAGAGAGAGAGAGGAAGAGGAGAAAATGCAAAAATTAAAAAAAAAAAAAAAATAAAAAAAAAAATAAATAATTCTCCAGGTGTCTGATGTATCTGGAAAAAGTCAATTTTTCAACCCTACAGGTGGGTCATACTAATTGTAAAATAATAATAATAATAATAATAATAATAATAATAATAATAATAATAATAATAATAATAATAATAATAATAATAATAATAATAAAAAAATTAATAAATAATAAAAAAAATAATATTTATTCCATGGCACTTTACATGTGAAAGGCATAAACATAATAAAACCAAGTACAATAATCATGAAAAATACAAGACAGACTGCTATGGGAGGAAAGAGGAGCCTTCTTTAATAATTACTCAAATTTCTTGCAAAAATGCCACAAATTCTAGACCCAAGAGCTAGCAATCTAAATCTAAACGACTTCTGTACCCTTATCCGTATTCATTTTCCAAATGGACAAGCTGTGATATTTAACTCTCCGAGTGCTATAGAAATCCTTACCCTCCGCCCCCCCCCCCCCAACCTTGTTCCTTAAAGTAGTTCTGGAGTGTCACCCCCCAGCTATGTTTCCCTTTCGGTGGCCGTCACTCACACATTCCCTCCTGAGCGGCGGCCCCGGACAGCCTGTCACAGGAGTGATTGGAGTCCAACAGGTGTAAGAATAGATTTCGCCTTCTTCCAGCGAATTAACCTCTTCAGCTTGTATGTAGCGAGTCGATTATTGGGGGATCTTGAAGGGTGGGGTGTAAATATTTAACCTTTTTTTGCCAAAATATTGGCCAAAAAAACAAAAAAAAAAACAAAAAACACCAAAATGTAGAGAAGTCGTTGGGCACTCACCGTCCTGAGGAACTGGATCTCATCCTCGCTCTCTCCTCCTTCGGCCATGATGTTTCGGGTACCCTCCTGCCTCGTAGAGGATGACCCTTCCTCGGTTTTCGGCTTGCGACGATGCCCGAAGTGTAATCCGTGTGAATAGAAGGGGGAGAGAGAGAGGCTGCCGTGCTCTCCTCTCTCTGTGTACAGAGATGACACAGGCACAGACCTAGACAAATCCTGCCAGCCTCTCGTGTGCACCCCTCCTCTGCTCCCTGATTGGAGAAAGCTAGGTTAGACCCAGCCGAATTGTCCGTACGGTGGGGGGTGTGGAGGGTCTTGGATGCACAAAAAAAATTGAGTGTATAGAGCACAGCAAGAAGTGCGTTTACAAAACATGATAAAAAAAAAAAAAAAAAAAAAGGACAAAAAGTTGTTAACTTTAAAAAGTGGAAAAAAATACAAAATTATGGAATTTATGAAAAAAATGGAAAAAAAAAAATCAAGCCTAGGTGGGGAAAAAAAAAAAAAATCAGATCTGGAAAATTTAAAAAATAAAAGGATTCTATGAAAAGTAGAATCGAAAAAAAAACAAAGCTGAAGCAATCCTCAATATAATATAATATATCTATCTATCTATCTATCTTTTATATTGAGGATTACCTATTGATGATTTTTCACATAAGCTTCAGCTTTGTGAAAATTTCCCAAATTCATCAAAGTACAAAAATAAAAGCTGAAGCATGTGTGACAAATAAAAAAGTGAGACAGAAGTAGGTAATTTGTAAAAAAAAAAATAAAAATAAAAAAAATTATATAGTATATACAGTATGTCTATAGCTAAGGGGAAAACGTTTCTCGCTGCCAGTGAGGGGTCTTATAGCTGCAATGCTCCTCTGGGAAATATTCAAATTGTCTCTTCAGGGAGGAAGGATAAAATCTAGCGCCACCTATTGGAAGTATCCTAAAAGTCAAAAGTGGCCCCTTAACGAGCCTTTTTATTTGACTTAGGATTTATGCCAGATGAGAACCTCAACTTGCAGACACTGTTTCAGGGTGATTGCCCCTCGTCAGTGCAAAGTATGAGATCAGATCTGGCTGTATGAGAAGCTGTAGTGGAGTTGAAGGGGAAAAAACATTTCCCTTTGTGGAGACCTGGCAAAACAATCTGTCTGCCAGTGAGGAATCTAATAGCTGCAATGATCCTTTAGGATTGCTATTTCCAATCGGTGGCACTAGAGTTTGTCTTCTTCCTCCCTGAAGAGACAATTTGAATATTTCCCAGAGGAGCATTGCAGCTATAAGACTCCTCACTGGCAGCCAGATTGGTTTGTCACTTTTCCTCTTAGACCCCACTATAGCTTCTCATACATCCAAATCAGAACTCATACTTTGCACTGACAAGGGGCAATCATCCCGAAACGCCGTGTCTGCAAATTGAGGTTCTGATCTGGCATAAATCCTAAGTCCTATGAAAAGACTCATTAAGAAGGGCCTCTTGACTTTTGGGATTGCTAATTCCAATAGGCGGCGCTAGAGTTGGTCTTCTTCCTCCCTGAAGAGACAATTTAAATAAAATAGAATTAAATGACGACGTATAGGTAAAATAGAATTTATTGTAAGTTGAGAACAACAACAATCCAAATAAAAACAAAAGCACAAACAAACAAAAATAGCACAAAATACAACACCAAAAATGTCAAATAGAACATAAAAAAATATAAAAAAAAAAGTGTCAATTTGTATGAAAGTAACCGGACTTAATGAAACAATTTGTCACGATTGTAAAAGAGTTTGGATAACGATAGACAAAGTGAATCTGAAGAAGTATAAAAGTCCATGAAAGTGGAGAATTGTTGTCATATTGGTCCATTGTAAATGTAACTAATTGGATCAGTTTTAAAAAAAATTGCCGAAATCCCGCCATCTACTTATCTACTTAAAAGAAACACTCCAGAGAATGCTTTAAAGAGAGAACCCATGTGTGTTGTACTGCCCCCTCAGGTTTTACTTCGTATAACACTTTATATTTTTTTTTTCAGGAGTGTCAGAATGATTTAGGCACTTTAAGACAGTAGGTGGCATTAATTTGCATATTAATAAAAAAAATATATACATAAATCAGGATAATATGTGCACTACTGGAATGTGAAATAAATAATTTAACAAAAGACTAAAAACAAAAAAAAAAGCATTAAAAAGGTAATTTACCTAGTAGGCCAATATGTAAGATAACTTAACGGACCAACAGAGCGTTGCGAAATTTGTTTTTAAGGTTTGTGCCAAGAAGCAAGCTCTACGACTTCAGTATTCTCTAGTAATGAGACAGGGAATGAGTAACTCAGTCCAGTATCCACTCCAGGCCTCCATGGCAGCCGGTCTTCACTTCTACGCCTGGCCTTTTGGGCACCACTGGTGCTTACTAGTCCCCACAAAGGCATGATGTAAGATGTGGTAAACACCAATGGTGCTTGGTGCAGAGGTGAAGACCAGCTGCCACAGGGAACTGGACTGGACGGCAGATCGATGCAAAGGTGAAGATCGGCTACCACCGGGGACTAGACTGGATGCCAGACTGGTGCCGGTGCAATGCCAATCATATTGCTCATCTCTGATGTTAGATCTTGGCAGTCTTTTTCAAAACAAAGTTGGGCCAGATGTCTACGACCGCTACTTCTCTCTCTCACTGATTGAAAAGAGTCACAAGTGGCCGACCTGACCTTCTAATTTACAAGTCCACATCGTCACTAATGGGTTCCAGCCTGGTGCCAGGGAGAAGGCATTGAGGAGAACCTCTACATTGATCCCTTGCCTCATCAACCGTATTCTTAAGAATCAAGGCTTCTTTGTCCAATTTGACAAGGTCATCTAAAAATGGCTTTTCCATGTTTAATGGCAATGTATCGGCAGGTCTTTCGCATCCACTATCCAGACTACGGGACCCCCAGTAGCTCAACGTTATGTTCTTCCGACTGATGAAGACTTGCCTGTTTCGGCCATTGAGCGTTTTCACGGCGGCGGTGTTGTCCATAAAATGCTCATCAGTTTTCTTCAGTAGACATCGTTCTTCGTTCGATCTTAATCCACTCTCCTGACTTAGGGAGCGTCCAAACCTTCTCGCTCCTTTGCGTTTAATGGTATGAGTGGTCAGCTGTTCCCAATCTTTCAACTGAGGATCCATTTCTGTAGAACTAGAGACCCAAGGAAAGCTAAGGACTAATTTCCGTACACTCCGGTACTGCGATGTGTGACCATTGGGTCTTCTTAAGGTCTCTGGAGGATGTAAACAGCCAAGTTCGGTCACGGAGACCTGATTTTGTATAGAGTGAGATTTCTCAGAGGTTAAATAGTCCACCAATGGGAGTTGGTCATTATTGAACCGAGATGTTTTTTCTTCTAAATAGTTAGGGTCATGGTCTTCTATTCTACCTTCATCACTTGAGGTTAAACTATTCTGTTCCATCACATCTTGATCCTCTGCAGACTTGCCACATTCATCTATTTTTTCTGGCATGCTAAGCGACCGACGTAACACTCGACGTTGCGTTCCAGAAGTTATTTCATTCATTTCTTCACTGTTCACAATTAGAGACTTCCAAGAAGGAGATGACCTCAGCGAAGGAGAAGATGACGGATGTTGGATGGATGATGTTTTATCATCTGTGGTATTACCTGAAGAATATGTAAAACTTAGATAAAAGTTATAGAAAAGAAAAAACACCGATGAAGGTTTAGATGAAACCTTGGAACCCACCGGCGTTTGACCCTTTAAGGGAAAAGTTGGACATTCGAAAATCTTTTCCATTAAATATGGGACCCTCCAAAGCTTCAGCGACCATCCTCTTCATTATATTCCACCCACTTGATTCCGCGCTCTTACCCTCAGGTGTCTACACAACAAAAGTAAAAAAAACAAAAACAAAAAAAAAAAAAAAGTTATAGTATATCGCGTATGCCTTAAATAAATGTATCAACGTTTATGAAATAGAACACTGCTACTAACGATTTGGTTAATTTTACCGGTTGTTTGGCTGCTCGTGTTCGATGGAAGAGTCTCAGAGAATTACGGACTTTTTCCTTTCTGTCCAGCTGGGTAGGAGAAAGTGGGATCTGACCAGATGATATCCTGTAGCAATAGATTATATACAGTAGGATGCAAACAAACATAGTCCAAAACCGTAGACCTATAATTTCCCCCAAAAGTTATGAACTATTCTGAACAAGTTTGGAGGTACAGTATAGGATAAGTACACCTTCAGCAGAATTTTTTTTCCCACCTAAATGCATTAATGGGTTAACTGAAAATATATCAGGGAGCTCGTTTTAGAATACCTATCTAACCACCACATCCAGGTTGACCTAAACTTGGCCCTTGCTTGCCTTGAACTTGCCCTGGCTAAATAGAAGCCCGGCAAGAACAGTCATCTCAGCACTGCAATATTACAACACAAGGTAAGGGAGACAGACCGAGAAAAAAAAATAGACAACAAGAGAAACACTTCAACCCCCCCCCCCCCCCAATGCAGCTAAAAATAGCAGCTGCAATAGTCAGGACTCCTCAGCTTCTTGCAAAGACCGGCTCCTTCCAAAGTGGGAAGTGTAGTGCCCCTGAGGCTCTGGTCGCTACAAGGTACTGCAACTGAGTTAAGGAGCAGTATTTATCTGGGGTAAGTGACAGGTGGATTGCTCCCACCAGACACATTACACATGCAGATAGGTGCCTTCCCCAAAAGGGGGGAGTGGACTGGGGTGGGCAAGAAGAGTCAACCGTCCAGTAGTATGGGACTTCCTGGTCACCAGGACAACCACTGGGGGGGCCCACATAGAGTATAAGAGGAGGTAGCCATGCGAGCTTTCTAGAGGGACGGCTCATGAGACCAGACTGGGTGCAGGAGAGCACCAGTGCCGGTAGGACTTCAGACATCTCATCTTTCCGTTGTGGAGCCTGGGGCTTGTGAGCTGGAGCTCAGCCCAGGTTCCTGGTGCTGATCGCTGGACAGCGAGGACAAACCGGACATTTACACTGACACCGGTAACCACCTGGATCTTGCACCGGATAACCACCAGAGACTGCCTGAGAGTGTCCTGGTTCACTGCTGGTCAATCTCCTAACCAGTGAGTAAAACACCTGAAGTGATGCACTTGTGTGACGCCCTGGCAAAACCAGGTTGTCACAGAGGCTGCACAGATCTTCAAGGTGCAGGACTCCATCCTACTTGGTATACCACCAACCCACACCCAGGTACATAAACACCAGTCAATAAAGCCTAGTCACCCCCCATGACAATAGGGACACACCAGTGGGCGGGACCAGGAGGATGGAAGCACCCACCTAGGGGTCCTGAGGTGTCCTGGGAGGGAACACAAGAGAGAAGTCTAGACAGTTGAAGTGAGAGGAGTGTGGAGTGACAGCAGAGTCAGGGGTTGGGACCCCTGGACTACTGACTAGGTGGCAGACGGCAAACAGGACCACAGGCGACGGAGATCTGGTCTCGGGAGACGTTAAGTGGACTGTGGCAGGGTTGTAGCCCGCCGGTGCCGACAGCGGGAATCCAGTCCGGAGGCCGTGCACAGACGGGGTTCCTGGACCCTAGGGCGAGGAAGGTTTCAAGCCCCTTGTTAATTAGCCAGTCGGGGGCAATATTCTATGTCTTGTCCCACCAGCAAGCCCAGAGAGTGAAACGGAAGCCCAACGTGGGGGATAGGGTGTCCGTCAGAACCCACAGAGATCCCAAGGGTCAGATTTCGCGGGCCACAGCTGCCAACATACAAAGTTACCGGGAGTGGACTTCCACCGTTTCAAGCGGAGTTGTCCTGGTAAAGACACATACACTGAGTGCAGGAGGAAGGGACCCCTGTTTGCTGTACCAGGGTGTGGGACCCGAATACAACCGCCGGAGGTTACCGGTCACTGGCAATTTGGTTTACTACTGGACTGTGTGAATTTCCTTGAAACTGAGTACACCATTCTTGCCCCGTCCAGCCCTGCATGACACTCTCCGCAGTATATCTCCCCGTTCACCTGGGCCCCTGGGACAAAACCTCCCCTATCCGTGGAGGGGGATACCACCCTGCTGCCCCACTCCATCAGCCCCGGGCGTCCCATATCCAGGCAGAGGCGGTGCTACCAGCTCTCACCACAACCCACGGGTGGCGTCACGAGACAAACTTTTCCCCTGTAAAGACACTCTTTCTACGGTTGTGAGGACGGACGGCTGCATGAGCCCGGGTCCGGCTGCCACTCGAGCCACAGCAACGACCCCGGATCCGAGAACCCCCTTGCAGAGGTCCGGCCCCCGTCCGCAACACTTCCCTCGTCCTCCTTATTTACCGGCGACGCCGTCCCGCGCCTATGGCCCACAAACTCCCATCACCTACCCCCTGGGGCCCCAGCCCTACTTACGGAGAGCCTAACATCCAGGCTGCCATCAATATCAGCCCCAGCGGAGAGACTGTGCGGTTCTCTCTCCATAACCGCAACCCGCAAGCGGCGTCACGACAAACTTTATTAAATCTTCCCCTGTATATAATGACTTTAAAAGCAACCCCCAGGGTCACGGAACCGGGCAACGGCCACCGAGTGACACATTCCAGTAATACACCGCCCAGGACAGAGTACCCCATAGTCCCGGGTGGCACATAAGCATAGAGTGAGAATTACTTTTTATAGAGAAGGGGAGTGGTCACAAAAGAGCTGCACCTGAGATTAAGGCTACAAAGGACAGACAGATAGGAAGGAATCCTTAACCCTTACAGCACTAAACGAAAAATAGAAGTACTCAAATACAAGTTGTAGACCTGTGAGCAATAAGACAGGGTGAGCCAGACTCTCCCCAGAGCTCCCCAAAAGGTGCAGATACCCTTTAAGTGGATCATGTTTGCAATATCCAACGTGACATACTGTATGTACAGAATAGCTTCTATTGTGTTTGAATACTTTGTAAAAAAAAAATAAAAATGGCTGACTAAATGCCTACATCGATAACCGTAGCGCTACATCCACGGCATGTTGGACTCTCACCTCTTGTCCCGTTTGCTATTTTTCCGTTTAACCCTTGTTTTCTTGCCCCTTGAAGATGATTCTGGAGTTTCCGGAACAACGGGAGATTCGGGACTTAGTTCTAAAAAGTCACCAGGGCTTAGAGAGAAGTCGGAAAATACTTCAACACCTCCAGTGTCCTCTATGGAGAGAGCGGAGAGATAAACGGGTGTATGATTTGGGATTTTAGGAATAGAAATCCTTAGTATTTGGAGCTTGTGGCAGCCTTTACCACCGACCTACGGCTGTAGACGGTGCTGCGATTGGGTCACTTGATTCTTCACTGGATAAGTTGCCATCTGGAACCTCCCTTAAAGATCTCCTTTATTTATAAAAAGAAAAAAAAAGTTGCCGTCAATAAGAAAGGTCCCTGCATACTCCATTATTGAGCACAATGGGCACTATTACTCCTAATATATTTAGACTAAATAAAATGGGCATGATTATATCAAACCAGTAGAGATTATTTTAAATAATCCTCAATGTTCAAATTACAACTCCAAGAAGTAAAGCATGTGGAATTATGCAAAACCCAGAATAGAAAACATGTTACTGATCTGCAAATAATGAAAATAATATTTTCAAAACAACCCGATTTATTCAGTATTTGCTCCATGTGCAGAAATCCCCGCAATTTCAGTCCTCACTGTTATCAGTGAGGTTATTAATGGATGTCTGAGGAATGTTCTTAAGCGCTGAATGCACTTGGGAAAATCATCAAGATCTGCTGATGGCAGCTTCTGTCATGGCCTGGGATAGAAGCTATACTGGCCGTATAGTAAAATACATAATGGAAGGGGAAAGGAATGCCCTATCGCTAAGGAAAGTGGTAACCCCTGACAATAACCTGTAGCTCACCAGCCCTATACAGGTTCCACATCTGTCCCCGAGCAGGATACCTCACCCTAGGCAAACCCAGATCTGGGCCCTAAGTAAGGATGGCAGGTATGAGTGCTTGTCAACACCACTAATGTTAAGGGAGGCAAAAGGAAACCATACAGGGGAAACACAAATGCTACCCCCTGAGCCCAGGTAGATAGCAAAAGTCAAAACACTTATCTTTAGGAGCAGCTACTACAAATGTCTCTGGAACAACAAGAGGAGACGAGCGCTGCAGACCACAGCCAGGAACATCTATAAACCACCCCAGGGTGAGGTTTATAAAGGAAGTCAGAGGCTGGCAACAGAGGAAAAAACTGACAGTTTCCCGGGGTCATAGAGTCCGCTGCTGCAGAAACAGGGAACTGTCAGATAACACATGCTGCCAATCTCTGGGATTTTCTAACCCTCACTGCCACTGGATTGTCAGTCAGCCGTGACAGCTCCTGTGCAATTGCCGAACAATTACATCCCAGATGTGCTCGATGAGACACTGTAGAGCAGGGGTCCCCCAACTCCAGTCCTCAAGGGCCGCCAACAGTGCATGTTTTCAGGATTTCTTTAGCTTTGCATGGGTGTTGGAATCATCACCTGTGCAGGTGATTTAATTATCACCTTGCAATACTAAGGAAATCCTGAAAACATGCACTGTTGGCGGCCCTTGAGGACTGGAGTTGGAGACCCCTGCTGTAGAGCATCTTAGCTGGTTTAGGCCATGATGCAGGCTGCTCACAATAGTATGAGCAACATGAAGACTAGAGGGTTCCAGCCAGTGGACATTATGCCACCCCACACCTTAATCACAGGACTAGGATCGGTGTGACATTCCTTTGTGAAAGTCTTAGGCCGGTTTCACACATCCGGCTTTTCGCCGGTTTGCCGGATCCGGCGCTCTCCCGTACAGACAATACAGTACAGTGACAGCGCTGTAACTTCCGGGTCACATGCGCCGGTCACATGACAGCACGTGACCGGCGCTTGTTGCGCTGTCACTGTACTGTAGTCACTGTATGGGAGAGCGCCGGATCCGGCAAACCGGCAAAAAGCCGGATGTGTGAAACCGGCCTTAATGGCGCTGCTACATGGTTTCCAAATGGAGGCAAGACACTGGAGTGGAGTTTTATCCTCTTCAGCGATTAGTTTCACTTTTGTCTTTGATGCAACGATGGCCAGAGATGGTTATGGAGACCATGAAGAGGGAACGTCACGCCGGCCTTACTCCAGGGTGGACTGGTATAATGTATAGTAGCCAGGATGGGGGGGGAGGGGGGGTAGGGTTAGGGACATTTTTTCCATACACACCCAACTACCTAGGAGCCCTACTGAAAAATCCTGTGTACCGTTTTTTGGGTATAAACTGTTCTCCACCAACAGACTCTTCTGAAGCTTTACGTTTTGTCTTGTTTCTTGGTGGAAGCTCCACTTCATCTGCACAAAGCAAGCATTGATCATTGGAAGATGCTCGAAATAAGGCAAAGCTTATTATATGTGAAGACTAGGGCCTCTCCTCACCTCCTCGATCACTGGAAGGACCAAGGCCAGACTTCAGCTTATTTAAAGCCTCATTGACAAATCCTTAAGATAATAGACAAAGATTAATATCATCCATTTCATTGGCGTGTTCGACAAAACCAAAAGTTCACAATCTCAAAGATTCACTTGTACAAAACGTGGGATACCAACCAACACAAAAGAAAACATCAGGGCCTAAAAGGGGTTCTCTGGGAATAGAAAAACAAAAGGCAAAACAAAAAAAAACCTAATTAATGTAATTGGGAAAAAAAAATTCTAGCAAATTCCACTTGTTTTGTCTAGATAGAGAATCACGTAGTCTTGCTACCTATGACATAGAATTTTAGGACAGGAGCCTAAGGGGTACTTGTCACATAGCGAGATCGCTGCTGAGTCACAGGTTTTGTGACATACCGGTGACCTCATCAGCGATCTCGCTGTGTGTGACACTAAGCAGCGACTTGGCCCCTGCTGTGAAACCACTGATCTGGTTCATTTTTTGCTCGTTGGTCTCCCGCTGTGCAGCACACATTGGCGTGTTTGACAGCGGGAGACCAATGAGCACCGACTAAGCAGCGTACGCTGGTAACTAGGGTAAATATCGGGTACCTAAGCAAAGCACTTTGCTTAGTAACCCGATGTGTACCCTAGCTACGTATACATGGAGCCAGCGCTGGCAGCCTGTAAGCAGTGTACGCTGGTAACCAGGGTAAATATCGGGTAACCAAGCAAAGCGCTTTGCTTAGTTACCCGATATTTATCCTGGTTACCAAGCGCAGCATCGTTACACGAGTGACTGGTGGCTTGTCGCTGGTCGTTGGGAAGATCTGACTGTTTGACAGCTCACCAGCGACCATGTAGCGAAGTACCAGCGATCCTGACCAGGTCGTATCATGGTTGGAATCGCTGGTACATCGTTTAGTGAGACTGTACCCTTAACCTATGCACCCCTGGTATCTCCAGTACTAGTTCCCAATAGCCATTGGGATTTTTTTTCCTATTCTTTGAGAAACCCCTTTTAAAATAGTTGGGGGGCACCTGAAGAAAAAAAAAAAAAAAAAAATTAGCAAGGTCATGTATCCCTGATAAAAAGATCTTACCCAACACCAATGGTGGTCAACTATAGTAGCGGTTCCATGCATGTGGTCCTGCACACAAGTCTAGAAGAGTCACTGTCTCATAGAATGTTGGAAGGGACCTCAAGGGCCATCGGGTCCAACCCCCTGCGAGTGCAGGTTTTCCTAAATCATCCCAGCTATAATGTTTATCCAGCTTTCATCTCCATAACGCAGACTTCTAAACACACACACACACACACACACACACACACACATATCACCTCACCCTATCTGGATAGGATCAATGCATGGCTTCACTGAAGAGGATATTGAAGGCCTAAGTGTAGCTTAGCCAGATGTCAAATGATCTTCCCACCACCCAAAAAACACATCTGAAGCCCTATTTCTTGATGGACTGACACTGTCGATTGGTGGGCCAAATCAACCCTGAGGACCAGCCAGTGGGCTCAGACTCACACAGTGACCTGTAAAGATGGAGGTTGTGCCCCAGAATTAGGTCCTCAGGTCGGTCCCAAAAAACCCAGTTTGACCAGATCTGTCTATAACAAAACAAGACCAGTAGGGACTTGGGGAGTTTATCATTTTTACCATACCACTCATGCTACGCCTGCGTCTCCTGCGAACACCCTCTGAGTTGTTGGTCCCGGAGTCCTCCTCAACCGAATCACAAGGAACCAATATCTTTTCTTTGATAAATAAAGGGAGTTGTCCTAACAAGTAAAAAAAAAAAGAAAAAGAAAAAGAAAAATTCATATGTAAGGATTAAGGAATTGTTCATTCATGATGCCAACCAAGTCATGAACCAACTGCTTTACAGTCTAAATATCCGTCTCCATGGTAACAGACCACAAACAACCCCAGTGTAGTCTGATACTATAGTTATACACACTCTGCCTGACCTATGAACTAAATGTAAGTGACAGCTGGGAACAGGTAGGGGATAACATGACTGCAAGATCAGATTACACAGTTTGTAGTCTGTTACCATGGAGACACATTGATTGGCACAGGAGCTGTAAACGTAGACCCTACTGACCAGATGCTTCACTTCCAATGCACAACAATTTCAGAAGAATTGTTATGAAAGTGGACATATCCTTTAAGAGAACATGTGCAGCACCAATCATCCAAACAGTGTCAAAGTATGAACAGTAACTATGGAAACTGCAGTTTCCAGATTTAAAAGTGTCTAAAAAGGAGAGACCCTTAGTTGTCCTTAGTCACCGGAGCAAAGATGAACGTTCATATTTTACACCCAAAAAAAAACAAAAAAAGTGTGTCATTATTATATCCCTTTAATCCATGTTATCAGGCAACCTGTGACCTTGTGACCGCTATAGAATCTCAGATTCCACTGAGGATTCTAGTACCTATGTCCTGCGCATTATCAATGAGGCTCTGGATGACTGAAGCCTGCAGCTGAAGCTGTTTCTCTGTGGCGAGCGTCAGCTTCTCAGCCAAGTTACCGCTGGAGAACAAACTTGGAGCCAAAACTACGGCCAGATTCCCAGAATCCATTCGGTTTTCTGTAGACCTAAAAAGAAATATATCATTACTATTAATAAAATGATATTATATTTTCATTTATTTATTATTTAATATTAATATATATATATATATATATATATATATATTAATATATATATATATATATATATATATATATATATATATATATATATACACACACACACACACACACACATTTTTTTGTATAATATATATACATATATGTGTATATGTATGTACGTACAGTATGTATGCATGCATGAATGGATGAAAATATATATATATATATATATATATATATATATATATATATATATATATATATATATATATATATATATATATATATATATATATATATATATATATATATATATATATATATATATACACACACATCCACTCAAAATCAAAAAATTATAAACACTCTCCATATTTCTAGTATTTGGTTTCCCACTGCTAGGGCTGATGTTAATGGCAGCCTGGATGTTGGCCCTCCACAAGTAGGGCCAGGCCCCAGGGAATTGTGTTTGTTGCTGGGGTCTGCTGATAATACTGGGCGCGGAAAGAAGGTAGGCCACACAAGGGATTGCAGTGTAACTGGTTCTTTTTACTCACAGCATTGTTGTTGCTGGCAACCTGATGGAGGCTGGTCCTCACCACTGGTCCCCTTAGTTCCAGTGCCGGTGTGGTGACCTGGTGATTTTCTTCCCCCGCACCTATCTGTGGTTGGTGGGTCCTCGTGGCTTGGAGCATCTGGGGGTACCCTCCTGGTTGTCTTTCAGTCTTAGTCCATACGGCAGGTAACCTGAACCCTGTTGGGCCAGATCTGTCTCGTTCCCAGGTTCACCCGTCGTTAATGTGCCCTGAACTTTTTGGTCAGTGAGGTCCTGGATGGTCCACTCACTGTGCAGATTTTATCAGGTCTGCCTGGAGCGTTTTCCAGACCTAGGGCTCTGCACCCCACCGGTGCTATGGTTCCGAGAGTACTCCACCATACTCATTCAGCAACCACACGCCTGCGCCTGACAGGTCACTGCTACACTTTGTCAGTACCGTTACGTCCGTCTCCTTTCACTTCCATATACTGACTGACTGTCTGACCCCCTCCTCCCTGGCTATCATCTAGTGGACTGGATCGGTTTCACCCCCAAGTGGCCATCCATTGGGTCAAACCCTAGCCCATCACCAGTTTGGGGGGAAGGGGGGGGGCAGGGATTGTAAGAATGTTTTGGTATTACCGGCACTGGTCTTTGTGTCTGCATCTCTGACAGGATACAGTTCCTTGTGGCTCCTGATGGCTCAGGGGCGCTACATTACCAAGAGTTATCTATAGGATGTACAATTATATGGGCAGCAAAGGTGGCAGCAACACTTGGACCCAAGTGTGACTGTATACCAAAAGCACTTTGGCCCATATAAGTCTGTGTCATTATTTCACATCTGTCAGGTGCATATACCTCCTCACAGCCATATGGTAAGGTAGTGATATAGCCGTTCCAACTAGAGAACCCCCATGTCATATTTCCCCCTCCTGCATTACACACCAGGATATATACATTGTGACCATTGTACTAAAAGGTGATTATGAGAAAAAAAAAAAAAAAAAACCCCAATCCTTAAAGGGATTTTCCCCACGAACAAAGTTTATGCACCACACCCAATAGCATCACAAAGATTGGCTGATGACTGGTTCATGCTGCCTGTGTTTATCCTTATTTCTTTCAGATGGCTGGATTGTCACTAAGTACCTCGACCCCCCCACACCATTGTAGATTGTAAGCTCTTATGAGCAGGGTGGTCTTTATATTTTCTCTAATTATTGTATTTTTCTAGAACTGTTTCTTGCTTGTATATGAACCTCTGAATTGTAAAGCGCTGCGGAACATGTTGGCGCTATAGAAATAAAGATTATTATTTTCTCGTGAGGCACAGGTCTAAGGCTCCCCCTAGTGCTGACTGTTGGTTACTACATTCCATACCTGGCAGCCACACTCTGAAGGAAGGCGCACAAGTACTTGAGGGTCTCCACATGACTAGTAGGGAGCAGGCAGGTGACGAGAGCGGTGGCAGAAACCCTCTCCCCCTCGGAGAGCGACTGTTGTATCTGACAAAGAGGATCCTGCAGCTCTGGGGTTAGAAGAGGATGAGGAAGTTCCCGGAAGAACTGTTTCAGCAACGCCGCCACATCGCTGGGCTGCGCAGAGGTCAGACCGCTCTCCCCGGACTCCAGCTGAGCCTGGAATGCAAAGAATACATGGACACCGGTCAGAGGAGTATTGTACAGTGCCGGCTATAGGAATAAAATGATAATATAATATATACAGGCACAGTATAACAGGGCTCCCATTACACCACTGTCGAGACATTTTATATAATACACACACACACACACACACACACAATATACATACATACATTTGCACCCAGAAACTCTCATATGCCAAAATTATAGTTTCTGTTCAGCAGGGGGCGACCATGGGCACAAGAGAAAATATACCAAAGTGTATTGGTGATACATGTGTGCCGCCCCTGCAGCAGTCAAACTGCTCGGATCCGGGGGTTTTGCTGTGGCTCAAGGGTCCCCGGGACTCAGCGGCCACTCTAATAAGAAGGCGGGATTATTTACAAGGGGACAGTTCGTGACACCACGTGGTGTGCGGTAAGGGAGTACGGCTGCTGCCAATGGGAGTACCCGGGGGAGATGGAGCAGAAAGAGATGGTGGTCCCTCCACGGGTAGGGAAGGCCCCGGGGCTCTGTAGGTATGGTGAATGGGATGGTGGAGGCGATTTGGGCAGGTCAGAACCCGGGGAGGCCAGTGTACTCATGCAGGCGGTGCAGTTGTTAGTGCGGCCAATAAGCAGACTGACACAGAAGTAAACTAAGTCTCTGGGTGCCGCTGCCGCTCTGGGGAGTCTGTCCAGGAATCCGTCCCCTCTGGTATTGCTTAGTGGTCCGGAGCCTGCCTCACTGCACAATCATGTAGATGTTCCTGAGTGACCCTTTGGCCTGAAGCGGCCAGAGTCCCGCTCCCTATATTGGTATAGTGGAGCTGTGCTCTCGATGGCTGACACTTGGGATCTCAGTGGGCCGCATAAGCTGGAAGGCCCTATCCCCCTCGTTGTGCTGATGCCTTCGTTCTCTGAGCTCTTGGGGAAAGTTCATAAAGAGACTATCCTCCACAGGAGAATTATCAGGTTGCGTGAAGCTACTCCCTGATCTAGAGTCCTGTACCCCGCCGTGCTCGGTACCGGTCCGATTACTGGACTTCATGTGCCGACCGTTCTCCAAAAATTAAGTCTAGGCACCCCCTCACAATAGCCTGCGACTAGGTCTCCGACTCCTCTGGTCTCAGACCACCGTCTGCGACCCAACCAAGGTCCCACAGGGAGCTCCAACTCCCCCAGCTCCTCACTCTCTGAAGGCTACTCTAAGACTGACTTCCTCCCTCCCACCAGTCTGCCTAACCCCTAGGTGGGTGGCCCTATTCCAGCTAGACCACCCACTGGTGTGCCTGACAGGGTGTGGTGTGAGATGTGGTTAGGATTTGCATGCTGATGGAAGCAATACCAGTGTGTAGGAACCCAGAACAAAGGAGGGCGAGTTCTGCATAATGAGAGACAGGGGTGCAGTTCCCTGTGACACCTTGATAGAGTCAGGGGCATCACACATGGTGCATGATGGGAGAAATTCAAGGAAGGGGCTCCCCCCCTTCCCCTTCATTTGTGGTTTCCAAACCTTCCCTAGGTTTAGAGCTCTGTAGCTTACAGATGAAATAGCTCTTTGGCTCCCCCTTGTGGTGACTGAAGGTTACACAGGTTTAGAAAAAAAAAATATTTTTGCAGGAACAGCACCAGACTCATTCACGAGTTGTGCCTGTTATTGCAACGCGACCATATTAAATACAAATTTAGTCGAGCTGCAATACTTTGGACAGGCACCATTTCTACAAGAACGACTGAGCAACGCCTGTAACAAATATCTGTAGAGTATCCAGTATTCAACACTCACAACTTGGCTTTTAATAAGAGGCAGATGTAGACAGTAGAGGACTCCTAGGTGAAATTACAGCTCATTAGAGCGTACTCACTTTTAGTGTTGGGATGAGTTATTAAATTTGTGAATGCACTTTCCTCATTGGCTACTTTAAGCCACACATTTTGACTACAGGATAGTGGAATTCCCCTTATGTCAGAATATTTTAATCAGGTCACTGCTACATGAAGGAAAGCACAAAGCAAAACGACAAGGAAATTCCCCCGTCATTACATCAGTACGGTGCAGTCGAGCTCTAGGAGCCGGGCCCCGCACAGAAAACATCCATTTAGTAGAAGGAGATTTTTCTTAAGGTGCCCCTCCTCTGAACGTTTCACGCATGGTGGAGTCACTGTTGCACAAATGTCATCCTCGCCCGCTGCGGTCATAAGATGCCGCTCCTTCCTCTCTTGCAGGAATATCTTGCACCACTCAAATCTTGCACAATCTCACACTTGACTCACTGAGCACAGGAAGAGTCAGTGCAGGATTATGCTCTAGTATATATATATATATATATATATATATATATATATATATATATATTATATATATATATATATATATATATATATATATATATATATATATTGTGAATCCATTTATACGGGTCCTACATGACAAGGTGCAGAAAACAGTCCGTTTTGAGCATTAGTTGTGCTTTCAGGACAACGGGACGGCCACCAGCGCTCGACGCGACAACGGGCGGCCACCAGCGCTCGACGCGACAACGGGCGGCCACCAGCGCTCGACGCGACAACGGGACGGCCACCAGCGCTCGACGCGACAACGGGACGGCCACCAGCGCTCGACGCGACAACGGGACGGCCACCAGCGCACTCTCCTCTGAAGCTCAACTCTTCAGACTTGTCTTTGCCAGGGAAGGACACAAGATACAAATCATCCGAGTTATGCTGTGCTCCGTCTTAAGGCCCCGTCACACACACAGATAAATCTTTGGCAGATCTGTGGTTGCAGTGAAATCATGGACATATTGTTCCATTTGTACTCAGCCACAAACCTGGCACTGATTGTCCACAATTTCACTGCAACTACAGATCTGCTGCAGATTTCTCTGTGTGTGTGAGACAGGGCCTTTAGTCTTAAACAATTGCCGACCCGCAACATGCTTGCCCGTTGCTTAATAACCTAGCTCACCCACCTTCAGATGTGCTCTGAATGATCTATAAAGAATTGCTCTCGGCAGCACAAAACCTGCTAACACGTGCTGCCAACAGTGATGAGCACAAAAGATCATTTCACCCTACGAACAAGAGTTTTGCTTTTACATTAGGCTATAGGTAGCTTGTTTAGACGGCATGATTATCATGAAGCAAGCATTCCTAAGAACGATAATCATGGACCTTAACACTTTCTGTCCCTTTACCAACGGCATTCTTACTTGGCCACCTTGACGGCCCCTATATCCCATGTGCCATCGCCAATTCCCTGTTCCTCGGCTCTGACTCCAAGGCAGCACACACAATCACTGTACAAACCACACTCACTGGAGAAACGTGCCAACATCTTAACTTCGGCCTCTTCTGGTCCTTCCTCCTTTATCATCCAGAGAACATATACAACCTCTTTCCCTGCGTTTGAGGTCACAATGCTTTTAGAAGGCTCATATGAAGCGTCCACCCTTGATTTAATAAACATTTTCTAATCTGCATAGTAGAAGTTTGGAAACCCTAAAAAGGAGGACACCACATTCAAACATCTCCCACTGACAAATCCACAATCTAAAACATACGTCGCTCTGTGACGCCCTGGCCTATCAGGTCGTCACAGGGTATTGTGCAATCTGCCCTTCTGTGCAATATCCAGCTCCTCCTTGGTTACGGGTCCCTAACCTTTGGCGTTGCCAAGAACAAGCTAATCAAAATCCTAGGAACACTCTGCACCACACCCATCAGACACCAGTGGACGGCCTCAGTGGAATAGGGTCGCCCACTTGGGGGGGGTTGGTAAGGGGAGGTCAGGAGTGTCAGGAGTAGGCCAGTGTAGCGTTAGAGGTGAAAGTGAGAAGAGGTCAGGAGCTGGGCTCCTTGGAACTACTAGGTGGCAGACAATTGTCTGGGCCTGGTAGGAGCTGGACCCCGGCCACAGGGGATCGTGACAAGGGGCACGGACTGTCGAGGAGGACAGCCGGCGGCCTTGTGCTGTCACCGGGCAGGGGCCAGGGCATGACTGGGTACGTGGACCCTAGGTCGGGAAGTAGCTTCAGACGTCCTGACAATTTACCCGACGAGGACGGAGCCTTCAAGATCCATTCTCCACCTGCTCCAAAAATTGGGATACTAGCGCAACGAGAGGGATAGGACTTTCCACACATACGGTCCAGAAAATCCCAAGCGTGAACCCTGAGAGCAAGCTCCCTCAGTTAGCCATACTCGGGAAGCGGGACCCGATTAGTTTCACACTAAAGGGACCAACTAGAAGACAAGGTGCCAAGGCAAAGGTCACAGACTAACAGCCAACACCAACGGGCACGGGATCCAGGCGTGCTCCCTCCCAGCGGTGTCCAGAACTTTGGTTTACCTCAGTTGTCGGTGTCAGCGTTATTGGACTGAGCGAGTACAATAGTGACCCTTACCGTCCCAACGGCACAACCCCGTCCACATCACCGAGCCTCAGGGCATCCCCCCTACCCGTGGAGAGGTTAAACACCTTGCTGCCCACACCATCGCCACCGGGTACTCCCAATGGCAGCGGTGGTACTCCATCTTACCACACACCACGGGTGGCGTCACAACCTTTCCACACCAACCCCTGTAAATACACCCCCTTATTCAAATGGCCGTATGACCCCCGGGTCCGGAGTCCCCTCTGGTCACTGCGGATCAGAGCAGCCTGGCTGCTGACACGGGGGTGGTACACCTCCATTGCTATATTCTCATATTGCCCAGTCTTCTCATAGACGAGTATAAGAACTGTGTTATAGGAAGACTTCTCCATTAATAGCACATTTTATCTTTGCCTAGCCTTGGTTTTCCCCCATTATGGACCTGCAGAGTCATCATATTGCCTTCAAGAATCTCATAACCTTCACTGGTCATCCATCTATAGCAGGAGAATTCTGCCATATTCCGCTTTCTGGAAAATTCCACCAAAACCTTTAGATATTCAGTTAAATCCTTCATCCAGAAAAATCTCCCCATAACATAAAATAAAAAAAGGCTTATACCTTTAAGGTTTTTATTCTATTTACTGATCCAGACTTTCTGAAAATTCCTTCAGTGTCCAAATGGCAACTCAAAAACTGGCAGATGTCGACCACAAACCTAGAATAAAAAGAACGGTTGATGTATAATAAAAAAAAAAAATTTAATAAAAGGCTTATTCCCATCAGCATAGATGGACACGGTTTGAGAAGACAAACATTTTTGTAATTTACTGTTTGTTAAAATTTTCAGCCGTTTATGAGATATTAACACTTTTGTGTGCATTGCCTAGGAGACCGACCACCGCTGCTGTCTAGTCTGTAAGCGCTGTGCTGAATGAAGCTGGCTGGGATTAGAAGATGGCTAAGATTACAATGATATCTTGAACACAGTGCTTACAAGCTCAATGGAAGAGAGTCTGTAAGCTCTGCGCATGTTTTACTGTCTAGCAGCGGTGGTCGGTCTCCAAGGCAACGAACTGCAGACAAAAGAAAAGTGTAAATATCTCAAGAACGGTAGAAAATTTTAACAAGCTGTAAATTGAAGAGTTGTTTGTATTTACAAGCTCTATCCAAAAACATATTTATGGAGATGGGAATAACCCCTTTAACTCTTCCTAATGAGACTACTCAATGCACATGGAATGGAATGTACAAGAAATATGGACCATGAACGGAACCTAAACACTGAAAGTAATATTTATTAAAAAGCTGGAAGATCGGGTAACTATGGTAAAAAATACTTACTGTGGGATCTCACCCTCTTTGCTGAGTGGAAGGGACTGTAACGGGACCCCAAATATTTCCCCACTGGATGTCTTCCTCTAAAATAAAGAAGAGTTGATGAATACATGATTGCGTCATCAGGACGTGACCTTCCTCCACCGATTACCTGGACATCGGGACTGACTGCTTTCTTTGGCATACGCAGTTTTATTCCCAAAGACTTTAAATGTTGGATTATGACCACTGAAGGCCCCGTAGCTCTCATGATTCCTGATCGGAGGTCCCCTCAGGTCTGTTATCCTACAATATTAAAGCAGTAGTAAGAACAGAAGACCATACATTGTATGTGGGGCCAGCGGAACTCATGTTTACGCCTCATAGTGGAGGTTGGAGAGAGTTGGGTTGTGCACATAGACAAGAGGCAATGGTGGGCCCTCCCGGAGGCAAAGCAGGCGGGCCCTCCCGGAGGCAAAGCAGGCGGGCCCTCCCGGAGGCAAAGCAGGCGGGCCCTCCCGGAGGCAAAGCAGGCGGGCCCTCCCGGAGGCAAAGCAGGCGGGCCCTCCCGGAGGCAAAGCAGGCGGGCCCTCCCGGAGGCAAAGCAGGCGGGCCCTCCCGGAGGCAAAGCAGGCGGGCCCTCCCGGAGGCAATTCAAAGAAGTAGATTATGAAATTTAAGTTTTCTTAATAGTTTCTTCAAAAATTATATAAATTAAGATATGTCCATATTACATTTTACCCCATGTTGAAGACTTAGTCAGGGTCTCCTGAAATCCCAGAAAATGGGAATCAGACAGGATCCCCCTAACAGTGTCTTTCAGTATAATGAGAAAGACAGAGCCATGTGGCACTTCTGTCTCCATAGAGCAAGGAGAGTAACTCCTTAATGACACTATTTTTAGGTTTCCACTTTTCTGTTGGACTGTTACATATACAATGAGAGACATATGGAGGTACAGTGTGTCCCAATAGAAGTCTACAGGAGCCACATAACCCAAGACAAGACTGTGGGTCTAGTAAATTAAAGGGAACCTGTCTTCAGAAATTTTGCTTTAAACCTAAACGTTTCCCCCTCTGCAGCTCGTGGGCTGCATTCTAGCAGGTTCCTGTACTTTTTGTGGCCCCTTTTAAACCAAATTAAATACTTTATAAACTTGTACCTTTTGCTATGTAAATTTTGTAAATCGTCCATGGGGGCGGGCTCTCTGCTGACCGTTGCTGTTCCTCCAGCAGATTTACGCCGCCCCCCCAACGCTGAATTTCATATCTCAGGACGCCGCCCCTGGGCACCCATGGTCCCGCGCATGCGCTGTGCGACTGTAGTGGGACTGTGCACGTGTGACCGCTGGTGACGTTTTGCGCAGGCACGAGGTTATGGGCGGCGCTGTGAGTGTCATCAGCAAGTGCTGCCCATAACTTCGTGACCGCACTTTCCCCTCTTCCTCCAGCGTTCTGCGCAAGCGCTTGCTGGCCAGATGACCCGACGTCACCTCTTTCCCATCTTGCCCTGTTGCAGAGTAAGATGGGAAGGAGGTGACGTTGGGTTATTTGGCCGGCGAGCGCTTGCGCAGAATGCTGTAGGCAGTGGGGGAAAGCGTGTCCACGAGATTATGGGCGGGCACTTGCGATGCAATCACAGCGCCGCCCATAATTCGTGCCTGTGACACACGTCACCAGCGATCCTGGCGTGGGCGGCACCTCAGGCGCAGTGGGCGGCGTCCTGATGGATGAAATGGAGCGTGGGGGGACGGCGTCAATGTGCTGGATGAACACCAACGGTCAGCAGAGAGCCCGCCCCCATGGACGATTTACAAAATTTACATAGCAAAAGGTGCAAGTTTATAAAGTATTTAATTTGGTTTAAAAGGGGTCACAAAAAGTACAGGAACCTGCTAGAATGCAGCCCACGAGCTGCAGAAGGGGAAACATTTAGGTTTAAAGCTAAATTTCTGATGACAGGTTCCCTTTAAACTGAAATGCCTGTACAGACTTAGGCTCTTCCACTGTGAGGGGGAAAAAAATAAAAAAAAATAAATAAAGATATTATATATTTATATATTATACACACACACACACACACACACACACTTCCACCACAGTAGAAATCCGAAGTTCTCACCTAGATTTCGGCCGTGAATGCCCGATGGATGAATATGGTAAATATGGATTAGTTCCACCGTCATTCAAGGCAACTCCTCGGATTTTCTTTGAGGGCTTTGTCAAAATTGAGGGGGGGGGGGGAATTTGGGTGGATATTTTCCCGTTTATGTCAATGGAGGTGCACAATCCCAATTTACACACATGGGATTTGTCAAGATTTCAGTATGGATTTCATGGTATAAAGAGACCCCACAGCTAAGTTCTCTAGATGAGAATTTGGTGCATTTTTAATGCACCAATTAAAGTTACAGTTTTGGGTTTATTTTTTTAAACAAGTTTTTGCATTTATATCAGCTGCGTTTGTCATTCGATTATACTCAATGAGGAATCTGCAACATTATAAAACCCCATTGAAGGTAAATGCAGTAAAATATATATATATATATATATATATATATATATATATACATATACATACATACATATACATACACACAAAACAATTTTTTTAAGTTGCAATATGTTGTGAACAGACCCCTGTAATGTACATTGTTAGATCCATTAATGCTCCAGTTTGTGGGGGCCACATCATTATTTTTGGGTGCATGATATTCATTGGCCCACACACCTGAAACTACTTCTACGAGGTCCCCCTTAATAACATGCTTTTTTTTCCCAGAGCTATCTTGCATTTGGAAAATGACTGATAACAGAGGACAATAGCTGTACAAAGTATAGAAAACATTGGGGTAGATCTTTGTGATTATTACAGGCAATGTATTTGCAGACATGTTAAGAGATTACTAGATTAACCCCTTCCCCCTATTCTAGCAGGAGCATTTTCCGCTACATTCCCCCCATAGACAGGCACCTTGATGGCGCACACTTTGCTGAATATTCTATAGCATTACCTTCTCTCAGTTTCACCAGTGTTGGTAACTCTTGCACATTGCCATACTCTTCTCTTGTTTTCACAGACAAACCAAAGTACTCACCTATTACCTGCACCAAATAATTACACTGCATTGCATGCTGGGAGAAGTGCTCTCCCCTCCCCCTAAGTAGTGCATAAGGACTGGGATGGACTCCTGTGGGTGCAGCAATGAGGGTGTCCGCATTCACTGCTGCCATGTGGAAAGTGAGGGCCAAAAGCTGCAAAAATTTGTCAGAAATGGTTTTTTGGTTTTGTTTTTTTTTCTAATAAAAATTCTTTAATTTCTCATCAATGGGGCTTTACAGGTGATGTACAATATTCTGGATTATAGACGAGCATGGAAAAAGTTTATAAAGGACCTGCAAAAAAAAAAAAGGCAAAAAGTAAACTCTATTATAAATAGGGAAGTGTTCACATTTAGCGTTTTTGCCGCTTTTTTTCTTCCTGGAATATGCAATTGTTTTGGCAACGTATTTTAGTCACTGCTTTGATGCATTTTTTTGTGTCCTTTTCTTGTTCTTATTCCTCTGAATGATGCACTATCTTCCTATGTTAAAAATGCAACAAAAAAGCACGAAAAATGTAAACTTTCAACAAAAGCAATCAATCTTCTCCGATTGTTGCATTTTTGCTGCATTTTATTGATGCTTTTTGATGCATTTTTGCTGCAGATTTGAAGCAGAGTTTTTAATCCATTTTTTTACTCCAGAAAAGTTTTTGGGAGAGTTACACTTTTTTCTACATGCTTTTTTTTATGCATTTTCTCACTCTTCCCCATAGAAGTCTATAAAGAAAAAGTTGTATTGGCAGAAAAACTACTGCTTTATATTACTTGCTGTTTTAATGCATTTTTGTGCTTTTTGTCTCATTGTCTTCTCATCCCTTGGGATGATGCCATATCCTCTTATAGTAAAAATACAACCAGCAAAGCACGAAAAGTGAAAACTTTCAACAAGAACAATATCAATCTTCTCCAATTTTTGTGTTTTGCTGTGTTTTATTGATGCTTTTCCCCTTTTATTTGATGCATTTTTGCTGCAGATTTGAAGCAGATTTTTTAATCTACTTTTTAGTACACAAAAGATTTTTTTTTTTACATTTTTATTCGTGTTTTCTCAGTCTTCCCCATAGCACTCTATAGAGAAAATTTGTTCCATTTTTGCTGCGTTTTGATGCTTTTTCCCCTTTATTTGATGCATTTTTGCTGCAGATTTGAAGCAGATTTTTTAATCTACTTTTTAGTACAGAAACGTTTTTTTTTTTTACACTTTTATTTTTGTGCTTTCTCATTCTTTCCCATAGCAGTCTATACAGAAAAATTGTTCCATTTTTGCTGCGTTTTATTGATTCTTTTTCCCCTTTATTTGAGGCATTTTTGCTGCAGATTTGAAGCAGAGTTTTTAATCCACTTTTTAGTGCAAAACATTTTTGGGGTTTTTTTTTTTACACTTTTATTTTTATGTTTTCTCAGTCTTTCCCATAGCAGTCTATAGAGAAAAAATTGTTTAATTTTTGCTGCGTTTTATTGATGATTGATGTTTTTTTCCCTTTATTTGATGCATTTTTGTTGCAGATTTGTAGCACAGTTTTTAATCCACTTTTTAATACAGAAAAGTTGGGGGGGTGTACACTTTTTTTTTTTTTTTACATTTTTTTATGTATTTTCTTACGCTTCCCCATAGACGTCTATACTGAAAACAAAAATGCAAAAAGGAAAAAAAAAAGGAATTCCGTCCAATAGTGTCTTCTCACATTGAGAAAAAGTTTTCATGACTTCACAGTTAAAGGCAGCTGATTTTCTGCAAGAAAAAACGAAGCAAAAAATCGCATTGTTTTTAAGCCAAGTGGGAACATGGTCCAATGGGTAAAAAATGCCGCAAAACCGATGATGATGTGCTGAAAGAATTGCCAAAAAAAATTGCACTGCAAGATAAAAAATACACTACACATGCATCACATTTAAGAAATCTCATTTATTCTGCGACTACTGTAAAACGCTGCACAAAATAATGCAGCAAATACCATGAAGTCCTAAGGCTCTGTGTGTACAGGAGGCTATGCTCACGTTTCATGACCTATGCCTCTGACGGAAAACTGTATAAGCATGCAGTACCATATGTCACCACTAGGGTTCCACTGAAAATATAGGCAGCACAACATATGTTTTTGCTCAAATCTAAAAAGGGGTCAATGGGTAGGTTGGATGCATTGCTTTTTTGGGACATGAAGTGATCGTTTTGTGGGTTCGAGTGAATTTTTTGTGTCCAGTTCCTCTTGTTCTGTGAACCAACCAGACAAAACCGCGCTTCATCAGAAAATGATAAATAAACCGAAATCATCTGGAAAACCCAAAATGCGCCCCGAACCCATACAGAATAGAGCCATCCTACTGGGGGATGTATTTTATGGCTTACCCTGTAGCTAGATCCATAAATCGCACAGTCCCTAAGGGGGGAAGTCACATAGTATTGTACATGGCAGATGGGGGGCTGTATAACATGTTTTGCATCAGGACCCCAGATCTTGAAGTTACATCTCTCATCAAAGGCCCTAGAGCAGGTTCTTTGAAGATACCACCATTAAAAGAGCAAGGAACCAGGGTGCCATTTTGGTTGTAAATGTATTTCTTCTATCCAAAAACAGAGAAAGATGCATCCAAATTAGGAGATGATTGAATGTGGTGCGGTACTTGGATGCCAAAAATCTAGCGGTCACATATAGAGACCAATCGAAGGCCTTCATGTGAAGACCAATGAGAGGCCACATATAAAGACCATGGAAAACTGTGAACTAGGACCATGATTGCAACCAATTCAGGGGCCAAATATGGAAACCAATCCTGGGGCTAAATATTCGGCCCAATCCAAAGACTACATATGGAGCCCATCTAGGAGGCCATATTATGGAGACCAATCAAGAGGCCACATATGGAGATCAATCATGGGGCCATATTATGGAGATCAATCAAGGGACCACATATGAAGACCGGTTCAGGGGCTACATATGGAGTCCAATCTAGGGTACTCATATGGAGACTAATCAGGAGCCAAATATAGAGACCATGGAAAACAGTGGACTAGGACCATGATTGCAACCTATCCAGGGGCCAAACACCAAAATTGATTCAGAAGCCTCATATGGAGACCTATTCAGGGGCTAAATATGAAAAACAATCCAGGGGCAAAATGTGGTGCCCAATCCAGGGTCCACACATGGAGACATATTCAGGGATCTCTTAAGGAGATCAATCGGGGGGGCATATTTTGGAGACCAATCCAAGGGCTACATATGAAGTTCAATCCTGGGGCCTCATATGGAGACCAATAAGGGGCCACACATAGAGACCATGGAAAACAGTGGACTAGGACCATTATTGCAATCAACCCAGGAGCTAAATGCAGAAACCAATTCAAGTGCCTCACATGGAGACCAATCCAGGGGCACATACGGAGACCAATTCAGGGGGCCATATTTTGGAGTATCAATCAATGGGCCACATATGGAGTTCAATCCAGAGGCCTCATATGGAGACAAATAAGCGGCCACATGTACAGACCCTGAAAAACAGTGGACTAGGAGCATGATTCCAATCAATACAGGGGACTCTTATGGAGACCAATTAAGAGGTCATATTATGGAAACCAATCCAGGGGCTTTATACGGAGTCCAATCAAAGGCCATATATAGAGACCATGGAAAACAGTGGACTAGGACCATGACTGCAACCTATCCAGGGGCCAAACATTGAAATCAATCCAGTGTCCACAAATGGAGACCAATCAGGGGGCCATATTATGGAGACCAAACAAGGGCCACATATGGAGATCAATCTAAGGACTACATATGGAGTCTAATCCAGGGGTTTCTTATGGAGATCAATCAGGGTCCCTTATGGAGACTAACCAGGAGGCCACATATAGAGACTATGGAAACCAGTGGACTAGAACTATGATTGTGACTATGGTTTTGGTTGACAAACCAATGCTGGTTGTACACCAGCTGGAGAACCCCAGGTTGTCTACATCTGCAGAATGAGCTGTGACTGAGAGAGTTAAATGCTTTAGATATGTCGAAAAATGTTATGTTTCGTAAGTTTCTGGTTAATCTTGGTATGAAGCTCTCAGGATCCTCGCCTCGCTCGCACTGACACAGTTACACAGTTCCTCTTTGTCGCCCTGCATTTCTGAAAAGACACTCCCCGTCATAGACTGTCCCATCCCTCAGCACTGAATGTAATGACTCAGGGTGGGGGTCTGAAGATCAGGACCTCTAGGTGAAGACGCTCCGCAGACCCCAAGGATTGTTCCCACCAATCTTCCTTGCAACCTTCCTGCAACATGAATCGCAAGGACAGCAAACGGTGAGGCTCTGCTTCCATTTGTGGTGAGACACCAGGAGTTGTGGTCTTCAGGTCTTGACTCCTCAAAGAGGTCACAAACCTCAACGACAGAGGTGCTTTAACTTTTTTGTTTAGTAGATGACATTTGTACATTTATGAGTACGCTGAGAAGTCCCCAGCTCGTCCCGTCTGTAAGTTCCTGATTTGGTCTGATTTCTGCTTTTTATGGTGCTCAAAATATTGAAGAACAAGGGCAGTTTGGAGATGTAGATGTAGAAGAGAGATGGAAAGTAGGAAAAGTTCTGAAATCTTGGACAAAAAGTTCAGATGGTCTCCGGTACCGCTATTATGTGAGCAATGGAGATTTAAAGGGGGTACATGTATTATCCATGGGTCTGTAGTGCTTCTGTCGCGTGCGGAGAGGGGTTTTTGGAGAACGCCACCCGCTGGGGAAATCTCTGGTGCTCGGGTTCGGTGCTTCTGCTCCTCGATGGCTCGAGCACGGGGCCGGACCCGGGGACTCGAGCAGCGCCTCCTCGCCCACAAGTGAAAAGGGGGAGGTTTGGTGGTGGGATGTCGGTTGTGACGCCACCCACGGGGTTGTGGTGATGGTGGGCTTCACCGCTGCTGGTGACGGGGGTTCCCGGGAGCAATGGCAGGGAGCAGCTGAGATGTTGGCCCCTCCGTGGGTAGGGGCTATTGGTCCCGGGGCCCCGGTTGGGTGAGAGTGGCTGTTGGTGGGTAGGGGATAGGTGCAGGTGCCGATACGGGGAGGCAGCGCGGATGCGGGGTCAGCGTTACGGTACAGCGCTGTGCCGGATGGCACTGGTGTACTCACTCAGGTAGTCAATAACAGAGTCTCTGGTAAACCAAATGGCTGGATGGACGGGGCCCGCAGTCGGCTGCGGTTTCTTCACTTTCCCCGGACGGGTTGATGGTGGCTGTCTTTCCCTGCACCTGTGTGTAAGTGTTTGACCCCTATAGATTCCCACGGGTGGTCCGCTCCCTGGCTTGTACGTGTCGGGAGAGCCCGTTTTGCCCGCAGGCGCTGGCCCTTGAATCTCTGGCCGTTGGCGGTGGCTCTTATCTGGACGGGTTGGGCTGTTGCCTTCTGACGGGACTTGGTTGGGAATGAACCCCTGAGGTCCAGACCACAATCAGGTAATTTGACCGTTACGGCGGCTTCCGAGCCTAGTCGGGGTCTGAGTACCCTGCCTTGGTGCTTAGCTTCACTCCGCTCCCCGGTTCGGTACCGGCGGGCTACCGCCCGACCCCAGTCCTACGGTTCCGCAGTCGTCCACTAACTCCTGCAGACGGCCACCACCGTCTGCCGACCTTGCTGACTGTGCCTGGGCTCCGAACCAGACACACACAGTCTCTCCACTTCAACCTCCCAAACTCAACTCCAAACTCCACTAAACTGACTACCTTTCCCGCCTCCAGGCCTGTGAACTCCTCGGTGGGTGGAGCCAACCGCCTGGCTCCGCCCCACCTGGTGTGGACATCAGACCCTGGGGGAGGCAACAAGGGTTTTGTTTGACGGATGGTCCCTACCAGGGGAGGGTGTGTGTGTGTAAGTGATGTTATTCTGTGACCCCTGGGGTCCAGGGCGTCATACTTCTAAATTATTTCATCTATGTATTACGGCAAGCCACCGTATTCTCAATGACCAGAGAGAGGGATCCATTAGAGAAAAATATCAGTGTGCCCTCATTCATGGTGGTGAATCAGTACGTCATAGTAGGGCACCATGTTCCTAAAAGGTGTAACATGGTGTAACTGTATTGACAACTCATACTAAAACTTACATTGTAAACGTCCACTTATAATACGTAAGAACTGATGGTTTAGAGGTGGAGACCCAACATAAAGCCTAAAGGAGATGAGAAATAAGGGTTCATTGACTCCAAACAGGACAGTATTGTCCTCTACTGGACCTCAAAGAGCCTGATGTGCTCGAGGGATGATCTTCTTCAGGGTTAGGTTCTTTTCTTGGACCTGTCTTAGGTGCTCCTATTAAGTTATGGTACATGGAGTCTTTTCACAGAAAATGCGCAGCTTTTTTGAGTTTTTCAGGATTTGGAGAGGTTCCGCTTAGTTTCTGCTACGAAAACTCAGCGAAAATCTCCAAGCGCAGATAGCCTTAGGGCAAGTTTTTTTTAACGGATTCTCCCCAAAATCCTCCTCAAAAACTGCTACAAATACTCTTCTAACTCATTCCACTTTGCGGTTTATATAAGGAGGGTTTTGTTGTTTTTTTTTAGCTTTTATTCTTATCTTCCCTGATTAGTTTTTGAAAAACACCTGGTGGAAAAAATAAAAAATCATGTCACTTTTTTAAAGCGGATACTAAAGGAAAACTTTCCAAAATAAGCACCGTCCAATCAAAAGATGTAAAAAAAGATAGCTCATTCTATGTGGACCTGAGAAGAATTTGTCTCTGAAGAAAGCTGTGGTTATCTTTCCAGTGGATGTGGTGGAGTTCCCTCTATGGAGAAGATTTGGAGTTACTTTTTTATCTGTTTATTTTACTGGTAAGACTAGTGTCTTTCTGGCCTGCTCACTAGCCAATGCTAGTTTAGGGTCAGCTATGGTCTAGGTACGTGATCGCGAACAGGGGAAGGACCCATCTAGGGATATTAGAAAGTGCAGGGATCAGACACAGGTGAGTGTGAGGTGGTCACCCCACTCCCTTTCTTCACTTAAACTCATTCCTGGCTCACCTTTATGCCAGTGATAGTTCATTCTATGCTAACCTGAGAAGACGTCTTTGAAGAAAGCTGTGGTTAGCTTTCCAGGACATTCAGTTTAGTTCCCTCTCTGGAGATTTGGAGTTCTTCTGTATTTGTTTATTTTAGAAGTACGACTAGTGTCTTGCTGGCCTGCTCACTAGCCAGGGTTACTCTAGGGTTAGCCAGGGCCTAGGTACATAATTGTAAACAGGGGATGGACCCATCTAGGGACGATAGAGAGTGCAGGGATCAGGCACAGGTGAGTATGAGGTGGTGACCTCACTCCCTTTTGATAATTTAAAATCATTCCTGGCTCTCCCATATGGCAGTGATGGTTTATTCTATGCTGACCTGAGAAGAAGTTGTCTCTGAAGAAAGCTGTGGATAGCTTTACAGGGTATTCAGTTTAGATTCCTCTCTGGAGAAGATTTGGAGTTCTTTTGTATTTGTTTATTTTAGAAGTATGACTAGTGTCTTGCTGGCCTGCTCACTAGCCAGGGCAAGTTCAGGGTCAGCCAGGACCTAGGCACGTGATCGCACACGGAGGAAGGACTCATCTAGGGACAATAGAGAGTGCAGAAAGCAGACACAGGAGACTGTGAAGTGGTGACCCCTTCCCTCTCCCTATCACAAGGACCTTTGTTTAGATCTTCCCTGGTGTACCATTCCTGTTGTGTCGCATGCCCGGTGTTCCCTCGCTGCGACGTGACAGTTTCCCTCTACCTCCTCGTCTTCTTCTCTTCATAGAATTTTAAAAACACCAAGTGTCCCCTCCTATCTCAGTAATGGGGATATCGCTCTTCAATGAATACAGATGTTACCATTGAATTGAGAGTGAAAGATCAGTCCAGGGGGAGAAAGAAGCCAATTTCTCTGATACAATATATTACAAAAACTCTTATTTTCATGCGTACTATTGATTTTTGAAATAAAAATTAAAACGATGTTTACCCTTTAAATTTGCATATTTTGGATTTTTACAGAAAGTCTCGCCTGGAGCTCACGAGTCAAACTATCAACGGTAATGGAGTCGTCGTCACTGTTAAGGGTCGGCATAGCCAGAGTCGGAGGAGGAGAAGGATGACGTGTCCAAGCCAGGCCGAGATTAACAGCGCTCTTGGGTCGGTCACGTTGGAGCAACTGGGAAAGAGCTGCAGTCTGGAGGAACTGATGGAGAAATGCATACAGTCATTTGGTAAATACCTGAAGGCACCATATATAATTAGGAAGTGCCTGAAGTTGGCCGTAGAAATTAAAGAAAAACTCAACTGGTGGCTAAATTAAGCACATAAATGTATCCAAGGGCTATTTTTCAGGATGGTACAATTACCCTCTAATTCCTAGGTGACTCAGTAAGGACTAATACCGCCAAGAGTCTAGCGGCCATAACATCTCCATTGACACCCTGTTTCCAAACCTCTTAAATGCTGCGGTCACAATAGACAAAGGCATCTAAGGGGTTAAACTTCTGCAATTGAAGCCAGCCCTGATCGCAACACTTGACCAAACCAAACCTATATAGATCGGGCTCAGCTCATACATGCACACAGGGGTGATTGAGCCCAAAGTGGGCCGATCCTTGCCAGCAGCCCTATGTATGACACCATATTATAATATTGTTATTATTATTATTATTATTATTATTATTATTATTAATAATAATAATAATTATTATTATTATAGTGCCATTTATTCAATGGCGCTTTACATGTGAAAGGGGTATACAAAATAGGGACAGGTACAATAATCATAAACAATACAAGGCACAGAAAGGTACAGGAGGACGGAGGTCCCTGCCCGCGAGGGCTCACAGTCTACAGGAGGAGATAGGACCCTGCCATTGAGGGCTCACAGTCTACAGGAAGAGAGAGGACCCTGCCCGAGGGCTCACAGTCTACAAGGGATGGGTGAGGATACAGTAGGTGAGGGTAGAGATGGTCGTGCGGCGTTATATCAGACTGAGGGTTACAGCAGGTTGTTGGCTTGTCGGAAGAGATGGGTCTTCAGGTTCCTTTTGAAGCTTGTCAAGGTAGGAGAGAGTCTGATATGTTGTGGCAGAGCATTCCAGAGTGTGGGGGAGGCATGGGAGACATCTTGGATGCGATGGTGGGAAGAGGAGATGAGAGGGGAGTAGAGAAGGAGACCTTGTGAGGATCAAAGGTTACGTGCTGGTAGATACCGGGAGACTAGGTCACAGATGTAGGGAGGAGACAGGTTGTGGATGGCTTTGTAGGTCATGGTTAGTGTTTTGAATTGGAGTCTTGGGGCAATGGGAAGCCAGTGAAAAGATTGGCAGAGAGGAGAGGTCGGGGAATAGCGGGGGGACAGGTGGATCAGTCGGGCAGCAGAGGATAGGAAAGATTGTAGGGGTGCGAGACTGTTAGAAGGAAGGCCACAGAGCAGGAGGTTGCAATAATCCAAGCGGGAGATAATAAGGGCATGCACTAGGGTTTTTGCAGCTTCTTGGGAAAGGAATGTATAGATCCAGGAAATGTTTTTGAGTTCAAGGTGGCAGGAGGTGGAGAGGGCTTGGATGTGTGGCACCACTAAAGATTTGTTCTTCCTTACCTTGACACTTGACCTCATTGGTGCGTGATGACCAGTGTTGAAGAAAAAAAACATGATTTTTCCCTACTCAGTTTGGACATGTGAACTGCAGCCTGTCAATCATTTTTGCAATTGGATTTCATTAAAAATTTTGCACCGTTTGGCTTTTGCAGGCTTTTTGATGCAATGCACATTTGACTTTGATGTATTCTGTGGAGCTCAAAAAAAGACAGATAAAAGAGAAGCCAACTTCCCCATCAAACCCTTAGAATGAGCTCACTGATGGATCCTCAGTTTTATTCCTTCTCTGACACCACTATAGATTTGTTCTTCAAAATAGATAATCCATAGGATGAAAGGCACTCACCGGTGTTGCTGTATCAAAAAGGCTTTATTCCTGAATCAGGTTACATGTGAAGGCAAGCGGGGAGGGGAAGACACAAAACCCATAGGACAACGGCCGTTTCGCACCTGCACACGGCTCTTCCACGGGTCCACAAGATGGACCCATGGAAGCGCTGTGTACAGGTGCAAAATGGCCGTTGTCCTATGTGTTTTGTGTTTGGACCCGTGGAAGCGCCGTGTGCAGGTGCGAAATGACCGTTGTCCTATGTGTTTTGTGTCTGGACCCGTGGAAGCGCCATGTGCAGGTGCGAAATGGCCGTTGTCCCATGCGTTTTGTGCCTGGACCCGTGGAAGCGCCATGTGCAGGTGCGAAACAGCCGTTGTCCTATGTGTTTTGTGTCTGGACCCGTTGAAACGCCGTGTGCAGGTGCGAAACAGCCGTTGTCCTATGTGTTTTGTGTCTGGACCCGTGGAAGCGCCGTGTGCAGGTGCGAAACGGCCGTTGTCCTATGTGTTTTGTGTCTGGAGCCATGGAAGTGCCGTATGCAGGTGCGAAACGGCTGTTGTCCTATGTGTTTTGTGTCTGGACCCGTGGAAGCGCTGTGTGCAGTTGCGAAATGGCCGTTGTCCTATGTGTTTTGTGTCTCCCCCTCCCCGCTTGCCTTTACATGTAACCTGATTCAGGAATAAAGCTGTCATGGTTCGCCTCCCTGTCCACATGGCTAGGGGGCGGAGCCTTCTCTCGAGCCTCACTTCCAGACCCTGGATGCCTTAAAAGCTGGCATTTCCAGTGAACCAGTGCCGGCTATAAGCTTAGCACTGCTTTGCCTGTGATTGCTGGTCCTGTGAGTGATATCCTGATCGGTCCGTGCCTGTGCCCCCGTGACCTTGTCTGTGTTCCATCCCCTGGTCGTCCCTCCTGTCCTCTGTCCCCTCTCCTATTTCCCCACTCGGTTGCTTCCTCCGGTACTGACCTTGGCCTAACTTTGACTCCGCTTTTGCTCGTTCCTCCGGTCCTGCTTCTGCCCGTACGGTGTTTGACCCAGCCTGTCTGACTATTCCTTGCATGCTCTGCAGCTCTGCTTCTCAGCTGTGCTTTGAGGTAATGCATGAGAACGTTGTGAATTCACTTCCTGGTTCTCATTGCTCTGTGTAGTGTATTATGCTACAGAGCTCTGGCTCCCCCTGGTGGCAGCATTACAAAAGCCTTTTTGATACAGCAACACTGGTGAGTGCCTTTCATCCTATGGATTATATATTTTGTGGCATGTTTTATCTTGGAAAAGAGCACCACGGACCTTTGTATCGACACCGCCTGTATGTTGGTCTGGTTTGATACGAACATTAATGTTTTGACTCTATTCTCAAGCAAAAAAGCATGAGATATATGTATTCATCAGTGTGAATAGTGCCCAGCATTTCTTTCTATGAACCCTGTAATAGATTTGTTCTTCCATACCTTGGCACTTGACCTAATTGGCACTAGATGACCAGCATTGGAAAAAATAAAAAAAGAAACATGATTTTGCTCTACTCTGTCTTGACATGTAAATTGCAGCCTATCAATCATATTTGCAATTGGATTTCATTAAACATTTTGCACCGTTTGGCTTTTGCAGACTTTGATTTCCTCCACATTCGACTTTCCTGTAGTCTGTGGCGCTCAAAATAATACAGATAAAAGAGAAACAAACTTTCCCATCAAACATTTAGATTGCGCTCACTGATGGATCCTCAGTTTACTCATTCTGCAACCAGTGAAACACAGAGGCTATAGAAGGCAAACGGTGCAAAATATTTTACCCAATTGCACAAATACATGAATTTAAGTAAAAAAAAAATCTATATTATTAGAGTATTAGGCGGAACGGACAACGCCGATTGCATTGACGACTAACGAGTCATTATTGTTATTTGTTTTAATTGGTTTGACAAGATGCAGAGGGGAAGCTCTGGAGGAATGAAGACACCATTCATATGGTCCTCGTCATGCACAGCTGGGTGGTGCCATCTCCTGAATTTGCACGGAAACTTCTTCAACTATATCCTTATTTATCATGTGATGCAATATAAGACGTCTTGAGGTTTACTGTCCCTTTCAATATCTCAGCATTTATGTCCTTAACCACTAACTACTTACAGGGAAGCATCTCAGAACAACAGGCGGATGCAGATCTGCCATTTTCTCAGGTAAATGGAATTTGTCTTCTCTGGAGAATGGAATGGACAAGCTAATCCTCCTGATGGAATTTTAACGAAAACTTATCACTTACCGTAAATATTTACTTTCCCCCTGGTGTGAATGCCGCTGTTCTCCTGAATCCGGCGATGTTTATCTCGTGTTCCTGCGCCTCTCCGTTCCTGAGATATGGCCTCCTATTCCTTGTATATAAAATTAGTCTTTTAAGCCAAGTGGGTGGAGTCCTCAACTCTTCTTAGAGGCGTGTTCTCGAAGGCCACTCCCGGTTGGTTAAAAAAATTAGATTTATATGCAGGAAAGAAAGGGCCATATCTCAGGAATGGAGAGGCGCAGGAACAAAAGAAAAACATCGCCGGATTCAGGAGAACGGCGGCATTTACACCAGGTAACAAAATATACAGATTTATACCGGGACAGGTTCGTTGTAAGCTAATCTGTCTAATTGACGTACCGTATGTCATTATTTAGGGGTGTCGGTTTATTAGCACCAAATATACTGCTCAAAAAAATAAAGGGAACACTATAATACCATTCTGTTGTTTAAGTTTTCCCTTTATTTTTTTGATCTGTATACATTAACAGGTATTCAAAAAAGGGATTTAACCCCTTCACGACATATATAATGTACATGTGAATCTTATGCCGTGTCCCTATCTTTACTGCAGGCTCACGTGCAGAGTCTGCATTTTTCCCCCAGCACATGACAGCTGATTTAATTAGCAGTCATGTACCTTTAACAGATGCAGGTGAGTGCCACTCTGACCACATCTGTTAACCTGTTACATGCCGCTGTCAATCGCTGATAGCGACATTTAACATGTGCCGGCCCTGAGGCATGAGATTCTACGTGGTCAGCAGCGCACCAGAGATGTGATCAAGAGGCGCCAATGTGTGGGCTTGACAGCCAGGGGTTTGCCGATGATCCCCTTGCCTGTCATTATGATTCTCCGGTCAAAACCATCCTGTGGCCAACTTTCATAGGAGATCTTGTTTTCTGCTATACATAGCAGTGCTGATGCACTGCTATGTATAGCACAGGTGATCAGATGATCGCAGGTTCAAGTCCCCTAAGGACCTATTAAATACAGTTAAAAAAATAAAAATAACACATACGTAAGTTCAAATCATCCCCTTTTGCCACATTAAAAATAGAACAATAACAAAATTAGCATATTTGTTATTGCTGCGTTCCTAAAAGTCAGATCTATTAAAATATAAAATAAATTAATAAGATTGGTTAACGGCATAACAAGAAAAAAAAATCAAAATTAAGTTTTTTGGCTGCCGAAACATTGCAATAAAATACCATAAGAGGCAATAAAAACATTATATCTACACCCAAAATGTTACCAGTAAAAACGTCAATTCATGGCCCATAAATAAGCCGTCACACAGCCACAGATCCTGAAAATGTAAACATTATGTTTCACAGAAAATGGAGACACAAGCAATTTATTTTAATTTTTTTTTTTTTTTTTTACAAATTTTGGAATTTTTTTCACCATTTTAATAAAACCAAAACTATACATGTTTGGTATCTGCATACTTGTACTGACCTAGAGAATTATATTGTCAGGTCAATTTAACCATATAGTGAAAATGCTAAATAAGAAAATAAAAAAATAATTGTGGAATTTCACTTTTTTTGTAGTTTCAATGCATTTGGAATTTTTTTCCATTTTCCTGGACAATATTTAGTGAAAAAAAACCAGTACAACTCATCACACAAAAAAATAAGCCTTCATGCGGCTATATTACAAAAAAATTAAAAAGTTATGGCTCTAATAAGAAGGAGAGAAAAAAAATGAAAAGAAAAAAAAATTGAAAAAAACTACAGCCTATATAATGGGATAATATAATAATAATAATAAAAAATTAATAAAAATACATATAAATATATAAATATGTGTAGTTAAAGTAGACATTGCCTATATAATGAGATAATATAATAATATAATAAATATATAAATATATGCATGTAACTCTCACTCTATGATCCATATTGTTAATCTCAGTCCCCCCTTTCACCTCCAGATTTTGGGTGAATCAGTATCCAGAGGTGTTTCGTAAGGACAATGAACTGGAAGAGCTGATGGGAGATTTCTGGGAAGTGGTAAAGGACAAAAGAAGACCAAGCGATCCACGACAAAGTATTGACACCTCATGCTTGTAAGTATTCATGAAAATCAAAGTAGTCTGTTGTGGACCCCAATATAAAAGAATCCACCCCCAATACCTACAATTTTTCATTTAAAATACTGTAGTCTTCTTTTTATTTCAATAGAACACATGGAAATAAGCAGCTCTGTAATATATATTAGTAGAGAAGTCTGCTTCTTTCTCCTCCTGGACTGCTCATTCATTCTCAAAATTCTCAATTCACGGGTAAAATCTGTTTTTGGTTAACTCACACTTTCTCATTACTGATATAAGACACAAGAGTTGGTGCTCATAAGTTCTATGGAGAACTGTAACTGTGGTTTCAGGAGAACTTGCAGCAGACTGTCTGTGTCGTCCTCTAGCTCCTCCCTCCTCCATAGAACGTTCATTTTGGGAGAACTTGCAGCAGAATGTCTGTGGCATCCTCTAGCTCCTCCCAGCTCCAGGAGAACTTGCAGCAGAATGTCTGTGGCATCCTCTAGCTCCTCCCTGCTCCAGGAGAACTTGCAGCAGAATGTCTGTGTCATCCTCTAGCGCCTCCCTCTTCCATAAAACGTTAATTTCGGGAGAACTTGCAGTAGAATGTATGTGTCGGCCTCTAGCTCCTCCCCTCTCCATATAACTTTCATTTCGGGAGAGCTTGCAACAGAATGTCTGTGTTAGCCTCTAGCGCCTCCCTCCTCCATAGAACGTTGATTTTGGGAGAAATTGCAGCAGAATGTTTGTGTCATTCTCTAGCTTCTCCCTCCTCCATTGAACGTTTATTTCGGGAAAACTTGCAGCAGAATGTCTGTGTCATTCTATAGCTTCTCTCCTCTCCATAGAACTTTCATTTCAGGAGAACTTGCAGCAGAATGTCTGTGTCGTTCTCTAGCTTCTCCCTCCTCCATAGAACGTTCATTTTGGGAGAACTTGCATCAGAATGCCTGTGTTATCCTCTAGCTCCTCCCTCCTCCATAGAACGTTTATTTCGGGAGACATTGCAGCAGAATGTCTGTGTCATTCTCTAGCTTCTCCCTCCTCCATAGAACTTTCATTTCAGGAGAACTTGCAGCAGAATGTCTGTGGCATCCTCTAGCTCCTCCCCTTTCCATAGACCTTTAATTTCGGGAGAACTTGAATCAGAATGCCTGTGTTATCCTCTAGTTCCTCCCTCCTGCATAGAACGTTTATTTCGGGAAAACTTGCAGCAAAATGTCTGTGTCGTTCTCTAGCTTCTCCCCTCTCCATAGAACTTTCATTTCAGGAGAACTTGCAGCAGAATGTCTGTGTCATCCTCTCACTCCGCCCTCCTCCATAAAATGTTCATTTCAGGAGAACTTGCAGCAGAATGTCTGATGGCCTCTAGCTCCTCCCTCTTCCAAAGAACTTTCATTTTGGGAGAACTTGCAGCAGAATGTCTGTGTCGTCCTCTAGCTTCTCCCCTCCCCATAGAACTTTCATTTCAGGAGAACTTGCAGCAGAATGTCTGTGCTATCCTAAAGCTCCTCCCTCCTCCAGGAGTACTTGCAGCAGAACGTCTGTGTCATCCTTTAGCTCCTCCCTCCTCCAAAGAACTTTCATTTCGGGAGAATTTGCAGCAGAATGTCTGTGTTGGTCTCTAGCTCCTCACTCCTCCATATAATCTTACAAGCACCAACTGTCACCTCCTATCTTGCTAATGGAAAAATCTGTCTTCACTGAGTACAGATTGTACCCATGAATAAAGTGAAACATTTATTCTCATTTGTCAATTGCTTGTTGTCGGTGTTCCTTGCTTCCTTTTTTGCCAGTGAGTGGCTACAGAGGGCACATTTCTATATATAACCAGATCACGAGGGACACAGACAGACTTTGTACATCCTCCTCTGGTTGTCACATGTCTATCATGTAAGGATACGGACAGCCGAACTACCCAGGAAGTAAATCTAGAATTTTTTAAAATTATTTTTAGACATTATTTTTGGACATCACATAAAACTGAAATTTTGTTGTGTTCACATCTCCAAATAGATCTTTTTCGTTCTGTCTTCCACCAAATATTATCTTGAATTATTTGGAGGTCATCCAGATGTTTTTGACATTTTTAGAAGCATTGATGATACTCTTGAATGGCAATGGTCTGTGTTAGATTGGGCAACTGTTATGTGCCCTGCAGCCAAGGGTGCGCACCTCCACCCAGCTTTACAACAGAAAATTATATGGAGATAAGGTATGCACACCAGTGACTATGTAAGGGGAATACATGAAAAGCAGAAACTGCTGTGTGAATACTGACATCAAAAATCCAATAGCTATATGTAAGAATGAAAATATGAAAAATGGAACCTGCATTACTGCCATGAACATATGAATCAAGAGAAATTTAGCTACTGAATTGACCAATGCAATAGAGCCCCAACACTACGCCAAAGTATTTCTCTACGTTGGGGTCCCTAGCTTGTGTGTGTCCTCTCATGCAGTTAAAAACTTACCGTGTATGGGAAGCTGAGACCCAGGCTATATATGCGTATGATATGGATTGGCAATAGGTGTGAATGGGGAGGGTTCACAAACGAAAAACTACAAATCAATCAAGAAATAACGTCTGGAACTCCATTCTGAGTTTTTCATGTCAGTATTCACACAGCAGTTTCTGCTTTTCATATATTCCCCTTACATAGTCACTGGTGTGCATACCTTATCTCCATATAGCGTAGATTTTTTAGGTTTTTGCACCCAGTTCAGACTTAGAATGGTGTTCCAGACGTTATTTCTTGATTGATTTGTAGTCTTTCGTTTGTGAACCCTCCCCAACCACAGCTATTGCCAGTCCACATCATACGCACATATAGCCTGGGTCTCAGCTTCCCATACACGGTAAGTTTTTTAACTGCATGAGAGGACACACACAAGCTAGGGACCCCAACGTAGAGAAATACTTTGGCGTAGTGTTGGGGCTCTATTGCATTGATCAATTCAGTAGCTAAATTTCTCTTGATTCATATGTTCATGGCAGTAATGCAGGTTCCATTTTTCACATATTCACTCTTACATGTAGCTATTGGATTTTTCATGTCAGTATTCACACAGCAGTTTCTGCTATTACATGTATTCCCCTTACATAGTCACTGGTGTGCATACCTTATCTCCATATAGCGTAGATTTTTTTAGGTTTTTACACCCAGTTCAGACTCAGAATTGGTGTTCCAGACATTATTTCTTAATTCACAACAGAAAATTAGGCTGGAACGTAACTGAACTCTGAAATAATCAGTCATGGTGGAGTGTCAATCCACTTACCCCATGGTTTTTGTTATGCCCCTATAAGTTATCCACCTTTAGGGACTTTTTCTTGCATATATTTATGTTTTTGGAACTAAAAATCATAAAAAACCTGCACCATTGGGCATTTACAGGCTCTTTGTTTCCCTGGACAGTCATCTTTGATGTGCTCTGTGGTCATAAGAGGATATTAAAAGGGAAAAAAAACAAAAAAAAAATGTGAGGATGAGCTCACTGATGGATTCTTAAGGCTACTTTACACACTGCGATATCGGTCCCGATATCGCTAGTGTGGGTACCCGCCCCCATCTGTTGCGCGACACGGGCAAATCGCTGCCCGTGCCGCACAACATCGCCCAGAGCCGTCACACATACTTACCTGTCCGGCGACGTCGCTGTGACGGGCGAACCGCCTCCTTTCTAAGGGGGCGGTCCATGCGGCGTCACAGCGACGTCACTGAAACGTCACTGAACCGCCGCCCAATCGCAGCGGAGGGGCGGAGATGAGCGGGACGTAACATCCCGCCCACCTCCTTCCTTCCGCATAGCGGCCGGGAGGCAGGTAGGGAGAGCTTCCTCGCTCCTGCGGCGTCACACGCAGCGATGTGTGCTGCCGCAGGAACGAGGAACAACCTCGTTACTGCTGAAGTAACGATAATTGGGAATGGACCCCCGTGTCGCCGATTAGCGATTTTTCACTGTTTTGCAACGATGCAAAATCGCTAATCGATGTCACACGCAACGGCATCGCTAATGCGGCCGGATGTGCGTCACGAATTCCGTGACCCCCAACGACTCCGCATTAGCGATGTCGTAGCGTGTAAAGCCCGCTTTAGTTAACTTATTCTGCAGTCAGCAATAATCAGTCTTGGTGGAGTGTCAATCCATTTACTACATGGATTTTGTTATGCCCCTACAAGATATCCACCTTTAGTGACTTTTTCTTGCTAATATCTATGTTTTTGGAGCTAAAAATAATAAAAAAAGGCACCATTGGGCTTCTACAGGCTCTTTGTTTCCCTGGACAGTCATCTTTGATGTGATCTGTGGTCATAAGAGGATATTGAAAGGGAAAAACTAAAAACAAAAACATGAGGATGAGCTCACTGATGGATTCTCAGTTAACTCATTCTGCAGTCAGCGATAATCAGTCTTGGTGGAGTGTCAATCCATTTATCCCATGGTTTTTATTATGCCCCTACAAGATATCCACCTTTTAAGGACTTTTTCTTGCTAATATCTATGTTTTTGGAGCTAAAAATATTGAAAAAAAATGGCACCATTGGGCATTTACAGGCTCTTTGTTTCCCTGGACAGTCATCTTTGATGTGATCTGTGGTCATAAGAGAATATTGAGAAAAAAAAAAACAAAAATGTGAGGATGAGCTCACTGATGGATTCTCAGTTAACTCATTCTTCAGTAAAGTCTAATAATAATGATCAGGACACGTCTTACTTTTTGTCTGTGACAGTTCCGACCAAGAGATCAAGAAACCGTTTCCAGAGTCTCCTAGCTTTAATAAAAAGCGGAAAGTCTCCCTTCTCTTCGATCACCTGGAGCCGTCCGAGCTCGCAGATCATCTCACCTACTTGGAATTTAAATGTTTCTGCAGGATTTCGGTAAAGATTTTACAATTATCTTTTATACAAAGAGCGAAATGACCTTTATCAATATCGGGCTCATCTGATGTGGAAATATTAATGCTTCTTGAACTTCCTCCCTGTGATCATTTTAAGTGCAACTTCTGCTTGGAGAAGCCTTAAACCCATAGATGACATTTCTAAAAACCCCTAAAGGGTTAATGTTAGGTCACTTAAATGGAAGCTGTCATCAGAAAATGACCTATTGTTTAAATTGAGATTTTTTTTTTTGTTTTAAATATTTTTAATTTTTATTGCTACATATCACAATCTGTATTAGAACTCTTGTAATTTTCACACTGGCCACTAGGGCTATTTTTAAGATTCTAACTTCCTTTTGTCTCAGTAAACATCACATGTACATTGGCAGCAATGATCAGACTGACTCTATTGTTTGTACTGAAGCATCTAATCAGCGTGTGCAAAGGTCATTGTGAAGAGAGGGAGAGCAGGTGAGCTGTGACTTTGCCTATTGTGATTGATGGATCCTGTCTTATCAGCTGTGTATTGACGTGTGACCTGTCATTGCCATCCAGCCTCTGATGAAAATGTGCCTCCTGAAAACTGTTCCTAAAAAAACCCCAAGAAATATAGAGAGAGGAGGGTCAGCTGTGACATAGCTGATAAGACAGGATCTACCAATCACAATAGGCTATGTCACAGCTGACCCTCCTCTCTCTATATTTCTTGGGGTTTTTTTAGGAACAGTTTTCAGGAGGCACATTTTCATCAGAGGCTGGATGGCAATGACAGGTCACACCTCTATACACAGCTGATAAGACAGGATCTACCAATCACAATAGGCTGTGTATAGAGGTGTGACCTGTCATCTCCACCCAGCCTCTCATGATAATGAGCCTGCTGAAAACGGTTCCTAAAAAAATATGAAGCATAACGAGGGAGAGGAGTATCAGCTGTGACATAGCCAATTGTAATTGGTAGATCATGTCTTATCAACTGCATATAGAGGTGTGACCTGTCATTGCCACCCAGCCTCTGATGATAATGTGCCTGCTGAAAACGGTTCCTCAAAAAAACAGGAAGCAAAGAGAGGGAGAGGACGGTCAGCTGTGACATCGCCTATTATAATTTGTAGATCCTGTCTTATCAGATATGTATAGAGGTGTGACCTGTCATTGCCACCCAGCATCTGATGATAATGAGCCTGCTGAAAACTTCCTAAAAAACCCCAGGAAGCATAGAGAGGGAGAGATGGGTCAGCTGTGACATTGCCTATCGTGATTGGTATATTATGTCTTATGAGATGTATATAGTGGTGTGACCTATCATTGCCACCCAGCCTCTGATGATAATGAGCCTGCTGAAAACTGTTTCTAAAAAAAACCCCAGGAAGCATAGAGAGAGAGAGAGATGGGTGTCAGCTGTGACCGCCTATTGCAATTGGTAGATTATGTCTTATCAGATGTGTATATTGGTGTGACCTGTCATTGCCACCCAGTCTCTGATGATAATGAGCCTGCTGAAAACTGTTCCCGTTCCTAAAGAAAACAGGAAGCATAGAGGAGAGGAGGGTCAGCTGTGATATTACTTATTGTGATTGGTAGATTATGTCTTATAAGCTGCGTATTGAGGTGTAACCTGTCATTGCCACCTAGCTTCTGCTGATAATGAACCTGCTGAAATCTATTCTGAAGAAAATCCAGAAAACATAGAGAGGGAGAGGACGGTCACCTGTGACATTGTCTTTTGTAATTTGTAGTTCCTGTCTTATCATCTGCGTATTGAGGTGTGACCTGTCATTGCCATCTAGTCTCTGATGATAATGAGGCTGCTGAAAACTGTTCCTAAAAAAAAACCCCACTAAGCAGAGAGGGGGGTCCGCTGTGACATTGCCTATTGTGATTTGTAGATCTTGTTTTATCAATTGTGTATAGAGGTGTGACCTGTCATTGCCACTCAGCCTCTGATGATAATGACTTTGCTGAAAACTCTTCCTAAAAAAAACAACAGAATGCGTAGAGAGGAAAAGGAGGGTCAGCTGTGACATTACCTATCATGATTTGTAGATCCTGTGTTAGCAGCAGTGTATAGAGGTGGGACATTTCATTGCCCCCCAGCCTCTGATGATAATGAGCCTGCTGAAAACTGTTCCTAAAAAAACCCAGAATGCTTAGAGAGGAAGAGGATGGTCAGCTGTGACATCACCTATCATGATTTATAGATCCTGTGTTATCAGCAGTGTATAGGGGTGTGACATTTCATTGCCACCCAGCCTCTGATAATGAGCCTGCTGAAAACTGTTCCTAAAAAAAACAGGAAGCATGGAAGCCAGTGTGAAAACTGCAAGATTACTACTTTAATTTACTAATAAGGATCATGTTATAAAAAATATATAAAAAAATTAGATGTAACACAAAAAACTGATTTAACGAATAAATCATTTTCTGATGATATCTTCCCTTTGAGAGGTTACAATCTTCCATTCGGATATTCACTTGGATGCAAAAATAGTAAAAGACCCTCAATTGCAAATGATAAGTAGCCGGATATTGACAGGGTCCAATGGTTATTGCCTTAGTATATGGTAAGGGGCTGTAAGTGCTTGTCTCCTGATCACCTTGTTAATGTCATTTTGGCTTTGTGTATGCTACATAATGGGTAAATTGTTTGACCTGAACTGAATGGGAGGAGAAAAGGAGGCGCTTTCTGGGAATAGTGGTCAAAAACAATGAATTCCACCAATAGCAAAAATTCACAGCTTATTGAAATTCTTCAGATTAATACTTTTTTGTTGTTGTTTACAGTTTGTTGCCTAGGACACCGACCATCGCTGCTGTCTAGCTTGTAAGCACTGCGCTGAGGTTGGCTGGGATTAGGAGAATATATCATATCCCATTGATCCCTTGTGACTTTGAAGCAGCATCTAGAAGCTCAATAAAAAAGAGCTTGTAAACACTGTACATGTTTGGCCACCGCTGCAGGAGAGCGGTGGTGGTCGGTTTCCTAGTCAACAAGCTGTAAACAGAAAAAGAGTTTTAAGATTTCAAGAATGTGTCACAATGTGACTGTAGAAAAGGGAGGAACAGGGGCACCTATGCTGAGCTTCATGCTAGGGGACCCTAGGCTATCCCTAACCTCAGGGTTACCCCTAATGGGGGAGATGCCCGAGTCCTGTGCCTAGCTATGCTCCTCACCAGAACTAAACTGATTCCACCCTCCCAACAGGGAAGGAAGGGACAGAAGTGGGATGAAAACACATATAAAACAGACAGGGGAAAACCAAAACTCAGACAAACTGTGAACAAACAAGGAGAATCTTAGGAGAAAGGCAAGAGCAGGAAGGTAGCAACAAAAACACAACAAGGGATCTGATCCCCTCTTCCCAGGAGCACGAGAGATGGAAGCACAGATAAAGATAGACAAAGAAAAAACAAATCTCTGACACACTGCAAACACACAGGAATCTATCCCTAACCTCAGGGTTACCCCTAATGGTGGAGATGCCCGAGTCCCATGTCTGGCTAAGCTACTGACCAGAACTGATCTGATTCCTCTCTCCCACTAGTGATGGAAGGACCAGGAGAGATGGAAATACACATAAAGATAGACAAGGGAAAACCAAAGCTCTGACACTCTGCGCACACACACAGGTAACAACAATGAGAGACTCAGGAGAAAAGCAAGAGCAGGAAGGTAGCAACAAAAACACAACAAGGGATCTGATCCCCTCTTCCCAGGAGCACGATAGATGGCAACACAGATATAGACAAAGAAAAAACAAATCTTGGACACCCTGTAAACACACAGGAGTCTATCCCTAATCTCAGGGTTATCCCTAATGGTGGAGATGCCAGAGTCATACTACTACTATAACTGATATGATTCCTCCCTCCCACTAGTGATGGAAGGACCAGGAGAGATGGAAACACACATAAAGATAGACAAGGGAAAACCAAAACTCTGACACTCTGCACACCTGCACACACACACACACACACACATAACAACAATGAGAAACTCAGGAGAAAAGGAAGAGCAGGAAGGTAGCAACAAAAACACAACAAGGGTTAACTCCATAACCGAAAACAACAATAAGTAGTACAAGCACCAGTTAGTCTTGATCACAACACCTCAACCAGATCAGCCAAGATAAACTATAGCTGCCATAGAAGGAAAGAATTAGCCAGCATATATAGGAGGAGTGCAGATGTGATTGGCTCCTCCACAACATGTGATCAAAGAAGACAAACAAGCAGACTAGTAGAGATTAACTCTTGCTAGCCTGCCTATGAATTACCAATCTGTTTGTTGATGGAAGAGTTAGTAAGAATTGAGGTCGCCAACCTCATTAGTCTCATAGTCTCATCAGAAGTCAGAATTAAGAAGAAATTGGACACGTTGGATTTTATAGGCAAAAGTGTAGCAGGGGTTTATTGAAAAGAATGCAAGCTTGGTCATATATCTCAGGACTAAGGAAGAAAAACTGACTGTATATGGAAGTGTATGGACAACTTTAGGGAAGTTTACTTGAAGAATGACTTTATATGGTCCAAGGTCATGTTTTTTTTTTTTCTCCAGCACTTAGACTATCAAAGCTACACGTCACAAAATTCTCTAAGGGAAATTCCTCGGCTGGAGAGATCGGTCAACTTGTGCAATAGTATTTCCCAATGGGTTCAGCTCATGATCCTCAATCGCCCAACCCCGCAGCAGAGGGCCGAGGTGTTCACCAAGTTCATTCAGGTGACGCAGGTAAGGACGGCAATGACATTTAGCTGTTGGACAAAAAAGTGACCGCCTCCAAAAATTTGGCAAAATATGGACCCTTTGGGTCTAAAATGAACCTCAACGATGACTTATTCTCAATGATCAGCCTGTTCGATTGTTTAGACATTGATGGCCTGTGGACATCCCAGACGCGCTGTAGATTATCTACTTTTGCATAAATTTTGATTATTGGTCTCTGTTTTACAGAAACTTCGCAAACTACAGAATTTCAATACCCTCATGGCCGTGATTGGGGGATTATGTCACAGTGCTATATCCAGACTGAAGGAAACCCATAGTTACTTGTCCCACGATGTATTAAAAGTGAGTGTGGAAAATACTTCATTCATTGTAAATGGACCAAGACTGGATTATCTGCAAGATGGGTGTTTGACATTACTTAGGTAATCTCTGGTCATGGCAGAGAGCCCATGTGCACTATATAGGTCACTTCAAGTGATGAGCGGGCACTACCGTGTTCGGTACTCATAACTAGTGATGAGTGGGCACTACCATGCTCGGGTGCTCGATACTCGTAACTAGTTATGAGTGGGCACTACCATGCTCAGGTGCTCAGTACTCGTAACAAGTGATGATCGGGCACTACCATGCTCAGGTGCTCAGTACTCGTAACTAGTGATGAGCGGGCACTACCATGCTCGGGTGCTGTGTACTCGTAACTAGTGATGAGCGGGCACTACCATGCTCGGGTGCTCTGTACTCGTAACTAGTGATGAGCGGGCACTACCATGCTCGGGTGCTGTGTACTCGTAACTAGTGATGAGCGGGCACTACCATGCTCGGGTGCTCTGTACTCGTAACTAGTGATGAGTGGGCACTACCATGCTCAGGTGCTCTGTACTCGTAACTAGTGATGAGTGGGCACTACCATGCTCGGGTGCTCAGTACTCGTAACTGGTGATGAGTGGGCACTACCATGCTCGGGTGCTCAGTACTCGTAACTGGTGATGAGCGGGCACTACCATGCTCGGGTGCTCTGTACTCGTAACTAGTGATGAGTGGGCACTACCATGCTCGGGTGCTGTGTACTCGTAACTAGTGATGAGCGGGCACTACCATGCTCGGGTGCTCTGTACTCGTAACTAGTGATCAGTGGGCACTACCATGCTCGGGTGCTCTGTACTCGTAACTAGTGATGAGTGGGCACTACCATGCTCGGGTGCTCAGTACTCGTAACTGGTGATGAGCGGGCACTACCATGCTCGGGTGCTCTGTACTCGTAACTAGTGATGAGTGGGCACTACCATGCTCGGGTGCTCAGTACTCGTAACTGGTGATGAGCGGGCACTACCATGCTCGTGTGCTCAGTACTCGTAACTAGTGATGAGTGGGCACTACCATGCTCGGGTGCTCTGTACTCGTAACTAGTGATAAGTGGGCACTACCATGCTCGGGTGCTCTGTACTCGTAACTAGTGATGAGTGAGCACTACCATGCTCATGTGCCCTGTACTAGTAACTAGTGATGAGCGGGCACTACCATGCTCATGTGCCCTGTACTTGTAACTAGTGATGAGTGCGCACTACCATGCTCATGTGCCCTGTACTTGTAACTAGTAATGAGCGAGCACTACTGTCTGCTGGTGCTTGGGACTTGTAACTAGTGATGAGCAAGTATGGCAGTTGGGTGCTATAATGGGTGCGACTCGTGTACCCGAGTATAATGGAAGTCAATGGGGAACTCAAGCATTCATCTGAAATAATTCCAGAAAGTTGCTCAAGTTCCCCATTAACTTCCATTATACTGGGGTATACGAGTAGTGCCCATTAGAGCCCACAACTGCTCGTTACGCGTACCGAGCACCAGAGAATGCTCGTGCTCGCTCATCACTAGTGACTTGTTCTTCAACTGCTAGAAACTTGGAGCAGGATGCTACGGTAGTTATAGAAATCCGCTTTAATAGTTGCTAGAAATTGCACTGACCAATACTTGTTGGACATACTGTAATAGGTCATCAATATCTAATTGCTTGGAATTTGACACCTGGCAACTCTGTTGATCAGATGATTGAGGGGATTGCAACACTTAAAGGGTACCTGTCACTTCCCATAAATATGTAATTTTTTTGACCTCGTGTAAACGCCGCTGTTCTCCTGAATCCGACGCTGTTTTTCTTTTTTTCCTGCACCTTTCCATTCCTGAGATATGGCCTCCTCTTCCATCTATGTAAATCTTGTCTTTTTTGCTAAATGGGCGTGGTCCTTAACACTTTGCTATAAGGGTATCCATAAAACACCACAACCCCCAAAAGATTAGAGGGAAGAGGAGGCCATATCTCAGGAACAGAAAGGGGTAGGAACAAAAGGAAAACATCACCGGATTCAGGAGAACAGCGGCATTTACATCAGATCAAAAAATTCCATATTTATGTGAATTGACAGATCCCCTTTAAGAGTTGCAATCTATTAAATCATCTGATCGGTGGAGCTGACTTGCGTCAAATTTACGCTATATCAAAGCAAGCACAGATCTTATTGAGGATTTTGCATTAAAAGGAGCGATACCTTTAGTTTAAAAATTAGCTGGATAATTTTAGAGAAAACATGTTTGTTCATATGCAAATGAGATTCTCAGAGCACTATGGGTGTGGCCTACATAGTCTGGAGCACCCTTCCTCCGACAGTTTTGCCGCCTTGCTCAGCAATGTCGATCACAATATTTTCGATGACCTGTTCTATCCTAATTATTAAAGTCTTGAAGGATTTTTTTGAAAGACCACAGCGTCAATAGCTTCTGTTTTGATGTTCTTTCCTGTAAGCCTTTCTTGTTATTAACCCTCCACCGAGTAATGTATTCGTCCGCACAATAAAGCAAGAGACGGCTCTAAGGTTTATAAGTGAAGTAAGGTCTAGAATTAGTAATCTTAAGAAGCATCAAGTCTAAGAAGACGTGAGTTGCATTCTTAGTGAGTTGCATTCGACATTTCTGAAAGTCGTAAACTGCCACCACCGCTTGTGTGTCATTCTAAGAACCCGACCACAGCCTTCTACCACAAGAATGCAGGGCGACTTATCAGCAGTTAGTTATTGGTTTCACCCTCCAAGGAACCGCAAGTCAAGACAATTACTGGTCAATATTACATTAATTTTTATTTACTTTCGATAAACACATAATATAGGGTCAATATGTGAGTTTTTAGCTCAAAGAGTAAAGTTGAGGTATTTTTTGTCAGGTTTACTGATGGTGGTTTGTGGGGGCGTCAAGCACAAGTAATGTTAAAAAAAAAAATGTTGAATTGTATTTCGGTTTTAACAGGTTGCAGACTAAGGCTGCTCTCACATTGCGCTTTTACTTACGTTTAATGGTCCCTTCGGGGCATCCGTCCGAACCACCTCTCCCCCACCCCACAAAGCGTGTTTTGGACGCATGCGCCGGTGAGGCCATTGACTATAATGGAGCAGACTCCGGTAGCGTGTGCTCTGTCTTGCTCCATTTTCGGGCATATACGTTTTCTGCAGGCGGACAGCCGAACGTAGTCGACTAAGTGGGTGTGGGGGGTGCAGAGCTCTATGTGTGTAAGTGCAGAGGGCTATGTGGGGGGACTGCAGAGCGCTATGTGGGGGGACTGCAGAGCACTATGTGGGGGGGTGCAGAGCGCTATGTGGGGGGTGCAGAGCGCTATGTGGGGGGGTGCAGAGCGCTATGTGGGGGGGTGCAGAGTGCTATGTGGGGGGGTGCAGAGCGCTATTTAGGGGGGTGCAGAGCACTATGTGGGATGAGTGCAGAGCACTATGTGGGGGGTGCAGAGCGCTATGTGGGAGGAGTGCAGAGCTGTTGTGAATGTTAGTTATGTCTTGGCTGCTGGGAGGCTCCCTCTGGTGGCCAGGAAGGGTTTGGACTTGGACCAGGTGTGTTGTGCAGTGGGTGTTTCCTTTCCTAACTCTCTGCTTATTTAAGTCCTGGTCTGATTGCAGGCTGTTGCCGGATGTCAGTTGTTCTTTGTATCTCCAGCCTGCTTAATCCTGCTCTATATCACATCCACTCCAGATACGTTCTTGCTTTTTATTTATTGCCTGGTTCTTTAGCTTATCTGGGTTTGTCATTTGTTGTGGTTGGTTTCAGTTTATTTCCTTCCAGGGATTTTCCCCTCAGTAGATTGTTGAGGAACTCCCTGCAGTTCTGTGTGGAGTATAGCTCCTTTGCGTCCATGTGTTTGTGGCTTGTTGAATTTGTTATAATTCTTGTTTTCTGTCCATTGGTATGACAAGGGCACCTGGTATAGGACGCAGTTCAGATCGAGCGATCTGAGGGCCTTTTTGTACTATCAGGAAGTTGGTATTTTGCAGTGTTTTTCTCTGGCCACCATCAGTCCCTTTCCTGTCCTTTCCTATTTTAGTCAGCGGGGGCCTCACCTTTTGCTAATCCTGTCATCTACCTGTGTATTGTGTTTTTCCTATATCACCGCAGTCTTTGAATGTGGGGGGCTTGCTATTCTTGTCTATTTTCTGAGGCAGAGAGTTATTCATCTTTCCTACCTTTAGGATAGTTAGTTCTCCGGCTGGGTTCGCGGCGCACAGGATGTTAGTTCACCCCTCGGCTACTTCTAGTTGTGTTGGATAGTAAGGGGATGGCGGCCAGATTAGTTGCCAAGGCTCTTGTCACCTTTTTGCCAATGATTTGTGGTGATCTTCCATGGTTCCAGATCATAACACAGAGCGCTATGTGGAGGGTACAGAGTGCTATGTGTGGGGGTGCGGAGTGCTATGTGGGGGGTTGCAGAGCGCTATGTGGAGGGTGCAGAGCACTATGTGGAGGGTGCAGAGCGCTATGTGAAAAAAGACGTCTCAGAGGAGATCTCATTTATGTGTATAAATACATGTGTGGTCAATATAAAGGACTGGCACATGACTTATTCCTTCCAAAGACAATACTAGGGACCAGGGGGCACTCACTGCGAGTGGAAGAAAAGCGATTCCGACAGCTAAATAGGAAAGGGTTCTTTACAGTTAGAGCAGTCAGACTGTGGAATGCCGACCACAAGAGGTAGTAATGGCAGATACTATAACAGCTTATAAAAAAGGGCTCAGTACACACATTATAAATGATTTAGTGACAGAATGTATAATTCGTGGAGGAAGGGAGAGCTAGATGGATGTAGGTCTTTTTTCATCCTATGTAACTATATAATTAACTATATACTTTATAAAACAAATACAATAATTGGGTTTATTCCACGTAAAAGAAACCAACCGCCTTTAAATAATCCCTGTACTACTTATCACTAGGGTAAATAGTTTGATTCATAATGTCCCAATCTAACTGTAGGATAGCGAGAGACAGGGAGTTCTATACTGTTCCTCATGCTACAGGACCCTAAGCTATTCCTTGCCTCCAAATTACCCCTAATGGTTGAGACGCCGGAGCCCTGTGCCTTACTAGTCTCCTGAACAGAACTAAACTGCCGGGAAGAAAGGGGCAGGAGTGTGATGGCAACAGAGATTAAAAAGCCAAACTCAGACACACTGCAAACTCACAGGAACAAACAGTAAGAGACTAAGGAGAAAAGCAAGAGAAGTAGGGCAGCAACAAAAGGACAACAAGGGTTAACACCGCAACCGCTCACAGCAATAATGCATCACAACCACCAGTAAGTCTGGATCACAACACCTCACCAGACCAGTATAGAGAAGCTATAGCTGGCATTAAAGAAAGGATCAAGTCAGCATATATAGGAGGGGAGCGAATGTGACCGTCTCTGCCACAGCATGTGATCAAAGGAGACTAACAAGCAGCCTAGTAGGGATTAACTCTTACTAGTCTGCCTATGAACTACAAGTTGGCGGGTCGATACCTGAGTCTACCTGCATAGATCAGAGACATTTGAGATGTTAGCAGATTTTTAAAAAAAACAAACAAAGAAGAAGAAAAAACTTGTTAGAACTTTTAGTACTGCAGAAATTCTTTTGTAACCTTGACCAGATCCGTGCCATGCTACAATTCTGTCTCTGAGCTCCTTGGGCAGTTGCTTTTGACCTCATGATTCTCATTTGGTGTGACTTGCAGTGTGAGCTGTGAGGTCTTATATACACAGGTGTGCGCCTTTCCAAATCAAGTCCTATCAGTTTAATTACACACAGCTGGACTCCAATGAAGGAGCAGAACCATCTTAAGGAAGATCATAAGGAAATGGACAGCATGTGACTTACATATGAGTGTCTGAGCAAAGGGGCTGAATACTTATGACCATGTGATATTTCAGTTTTTCTTTTTTAATAAATTTGCAAAAATGTCTACATTTCTGGGGGGTTTTCTGTCAAGATGGGGGATGGGGTGCAGAGTGTACATTAATGAGCAAAAAAATGAACTTTTTTGAATTTACCAAATGGCTGCAATGAAACAAAGAGTGAAAAATGTCAAGGGGTCTGAATACTTTCCGTACCCACTGTATATTTCTTCTTAAAAAGTAGTGACCACGAATGTATAATCATTCTCTAATAAAGTAAATTTTCCATTATCAGTTCTCCGTTGAGCTCAGGGGGTTCTAGTGGTTATGTTACTAAAATATTTGGTGAGAAAGACCCTTAAAAGTTAATCTATGTGGGCAGATTGCAGTTTTACAAGAGTTAAAGCGGTATTGCACATATGGTCTTACCTCCTACTTAGCAGTATTGCACATGTGGTCTTACCTCCTTCTTAGCAGTATTGCACATGTGGTCTTACCTCCTTCTTAGCAGTATTGCACATGTGGTCTTACCTCCTTCTTAGCAGTATTGCACATGTGATCTTACCTCCTTCTTAGCAGTATTGCACATGTGGTCTTACCTCCTACTTAGCAGTATTGCACATGTGGTCTTACCTCCTTCTTAGCAGTATTGCACATGTGGTCTTACCTCCTTCTTAGCAGTATTGCACATGTGGTCTTACCTCCTACTTAGCAGTATTGCACATGTGGTCTTACCTCCTTCTTAGCAGTATTGCACATGTGGTCTTACCTCCTACTTAGCAGTATTGCACATGTGGTCTTACCTCCTTCTTAGCAGTATTGCACATGTGGTCTTACCTCCTTCTTAGCAGTATTGCACATGTGGTCTTACCTCCTACTTAGCAGTATTGCACATGTGGTCTTACCTCCTACTTAGCAGTATTGCACATGTGGTCTTACCTCCTACTTAGCAGTATTACACATGTGGTCTTACCTCCTTCTTAGCAGTATTGCACATGTGGTCTTACCTCCTTCTTAGCAGTATTGCACATGTGGTCTTACCTCCTACTTAGCAGTATTGCACATGTGGTCTTACCTCCTACTTAGCAGTATTACACATGTGGTCTTACCTCCTACTTAGCAGTATTGCACATGTGGTCTTACCTCCTACTTAGCAGTATTGCACATGTGGTCTTACCTCCTACTTAGCAGTATTGCACATGTGGTCTTACCTCCTACTTAGCAGTATTGCACATGTGGTCTTACCTCCTACTTAGCAGTATTGCACATGTGGTCTTACCTCCTACTTAGCAGTATTGCACATGTGGTCTTACCTCCTTCTTAGCAGTATTGCACATGTGGTCTTACCTCCTTCTTAGCAGTATTGCACATGTGGTCTTACCTCCTTCTTAGCAGTATTGCACATGTGGTCTTACCTCCTTCTTAGCAGTATTGCACATGTGGTCTTACCTCCTTCTTAGCAGTATTGCACATGTGGTCTTACCTCCTTCTTAGCAGTATTGCACATGTGGTCTTACCTCCTTCTTAGCAGTATTGCACATGTGGTCTTACCTCCTTCTTAGCAGTATTGCACATGTGGTCTTACCTCCTACTTAGCAGTATTGCACATGTGGTCTTACCTCCTACTTAGCAGTATTGCACATGTGGTCTTACCTCCTACTTAGCAGTATTGCACATGTGGTCTTACCTCCTACTTAGCAGTATTGCACATGTGGTCTTACCTCCTACTTAGCAGTATTGCACATGTGGTCTTACCTCCTACTTAGCAGTATTGCACATGTGGTCTTACCTCCTTCTTAGCAGTATTGCACATGTGGTCTTACCTCCTTCTTAGCAGTATTGCACATGTGGTCTTACCGCTTTCTTAGCAGTATTGCACATGTGGTCTTACCTCCTTCTTAGCAGTATTGCACATGTGGTCTTACCTCCTTCTTAGCAGTATTGCACATGTGGTCTTACCTCCTTAGCAGTATTGCACATGTGGTCTTACCTCCTACTTAGCAGTATTGCACATGTGGTCTTACCTCCTTCTTAGCAGTATTGCACATGTGGTCTTACCTCCTTCTTAGCAGTATTGCACATGTGGTCTTACCTCCTTCTTAGCAGTATTGCACATGTGGTCTTACCTCCTTCTTAGCAGTATTGCACATGTGGTCTTACCTCCTTCTTAGCAGTATTGCACATGTGGTCTTACCTCCTTCTTAGCAGTATTGCACATGTGGTCTTACCTCCTTCTTAGCAGTATTGCACATGTGGTCTTACCTCCTTCTTAGCAGTATTGCACATGTGGTCTTACCTCCTACTTAGCAGTATTGCACATGTGGTCTTACCTCCTACTTAGCAGTATTGCACATGTGGTCTTACCTCCTACTTAGCAGTATTGCACATGTGGTCTTACCTCCTACTTAGCAGTATTGCACATGTGGTCTTACCTCCTACTTAGCAGTATTGCACATGTGGTCTTACCTCCTACTTAGCAGTATTGCACATGTGGTCTTACCTCCTTCTTAGCAGTATTGCACATGTGGTCTTACCTCCTTCTTAGCAGTATTGCACATGTGGTCTTACCGCTTTCTTAGCAGTATTGCACATGTGGTCTTACCTCCTTCTTAGCAGTATTGCACATGTGGTCTTACCTCCTTCTTAGCAGTATTGCACATGTGGTCTTACCTCCTACTTAGCAGTATTGCACATGTGGTCTTACCTCCTACTTAGCAGTATTGCACATGTGGTCTTACCGCTTTCTTAGCAGTATTGCACATGTGGTCTTACCTCCTTAGCAGTATTGCACATGTGGTCTTACCTCCTTCTTAGCAGTATTGCACATGTGGTCTTACCTCCTTCTTAGCAGTATTGCACATGTGGTCTTACCTCCTTCTTAGCAGTATTGCACATGTGGTCTTACCTCCTACTTAGCAGTATTGCACATGTGGTCTTACCTCCTTCTTAGCAGTATTGCACATGTGGTCTTACCTCCTTCTTAGCAGTATTGCACATGTGGTCTTACCTCCTTCTTAGCAGTATTGCACATGTGGTCTTACCTCTTTCTTAGCAGTATTGCACATGTGGTCTTACCTCCTTCTTAGCAGTATTGCACATGTGGTCTTACCTCTTTCTTAGCAGTATTGCACATGTGGTCTTACCTCCTTCTTAGCAGTATTGCACATGTGGTCTTACCTCCTACTTAGCAGTATTGCACATGTGGTCTTACCTCCTACTTAGCAGTATTGCACATGTGGTCTTACCTCCTTCTTAGCAGTATTGCACATGTGGTCTTACCTCCTTCTTAGCAGTATTGCACATGTGGTCTTACCTCCTACTTAGCAGTATTGCACATGTGGTCTTACCTCCTTCTTAGCAGTATTGTACATGTGGTCTTACCTCCTACTTAGCAGTATTGCACATGTGGTCTTACCTCCTTCTTAGCAGTATTGCACATGTGGTCTTACCTCCTTCTTAGCAGTATTGCACATGTGGTCTTACCTCCTTCTTAGCAGTATTGCACATGTGGTCTTACCTCCTTCTTAGCAGTATTGCACATGTGGTCTTACCTCCTTCTTAGCAGTATTGCACATGTGGTCTTACCTCCTACTTAGCAGTATTGCACATGTGGTCTTACCTCCTTCTTAGCAGTATTGTACATGTGGTCTTACCTCCTACTTAGCAGTGTTGCACATGTGGTCTTACCTCCTTCTTAGCAGTATTGCACATGTGGTCTTACCTCCTTCTTAGCAGTATTGCACATGTGGTCTTACCTCCTTCTTAGCAGTATTGCACATGTGGTCTTACCTCCTTCTTAGCAGTATTGTACATGCAGTCTTACCTCCTACTTATTTTTCTCCAGTCTTTACTATTCTTCACTACAGCATAAAATGACTTGGTTGCGAGAGGCTTAAAGGTTTTTTTTGCTACTTTTGAAAACTTACCAGAGGCTAGGTAGAAATCTTTGTAAAAGAAAGACACAATACTTACTATTTGCTGCTACTCCAGCAAAGTGTCTCTGGTCGTTTCCATTGGGACTGGAAGTTATGACATCATTGGTCATGTGCCTGGTCATTATTTCAGATGTGACATCATCAGTCACCTGACTACTGCAGTCAATCACTGCCTTCGGTGGTCAAGTTACTGATGGTTGTCTTCTTATCACTCACAGTCCCGATGCAGACTATCTGAGTGGCTTGGGATTCTACCTGAAAGTATAGTTTCTTTTTTTTATCCCTAAAGGGGGCTTTACATGTCGCTCGTGAAAGCACCCGCCCCCGTCGTTTGTGTGTCACGGGCAAATCGCTGCCCGTGGCGCACAATATCGCTAGCACCCATTACACGGACTTACCTGCCTAGCGACGTCGCTGTGGCCGGCGAACCGCCTCCTTTTTAAGGGGGCGGTTCGTGCGGCATCACAGCGACCTCACATGTCAGCCGTCCAATAGAAGCGGAGGGGCAGAGAGCAGCTGAAAGAAAGTGACGCCCACCTAGTTGCCGGAGGACGCAGGTACGGTGGTGTTCGTCGTTCCTGGGGTGTCACATGTAGCGATGTGTGCTGCCTCAGGAACGATGAACAACCTGTGTCCAGCACCATCAACGACATTTGGGATTAGAACGACGTGTCAACGATCAACGATTAGGTGAGTATTTTCAATCGTTAGCGGTCGTTCGTACGTGTCACACACAACAACGTCGCTAACGAGAACTTATGTGCATCACGAATTCCGTGACCCCAACGACATCTCGTTAGCGATATCGTTGCATGTAACGGGGCCTTAACTCTCTAAATTTTTAAAAAGAACAGAAAACGATTTCAAAGAAAATATCCGGGATTACTAAAGTGAAGGCATGTCCGGATTGGCTATAAATATCAGATCAATAGAGGTTTAACTTTCAGCTGATTTGTGACGGTCCCTCTCAGGGTTCCGCGGCTCCATCAATCAGTTGACCTTCACCTATCTCAAAGATCGGTGATTAATCAAGTAGTCCTGAAAAAATCTTACCAAAATCATTAAGATTGGGAAAAAAAAAAACTAAGCAGTATATGAGATAAGGATGTTGTGCAGGAATTGACCACCGTGCGGAGCCGCCGCCTGACCTACACCCCACCTATTGTCTCCTCCCCATAATCCTATAGAATGTAAGCCCGCAAGGGTAGGGCCCTCTTCCCTCTGTACTAGTCTGTCTACTGTAACTTGTATACGTATTTTGTATGTAACCCCCCTTCTCATGTACAGCACCATGGAATTAATGGTGCTCTATAAATAAATAATAATAATAATAAAAATAATAAAATTGAGCCATATATAAATGCAGTTCTGCTGTACAGAATTTTAATTTGGACCTTTGTACACCATCATGAAATTACTTACGGTATTCTACACTTCTTGTACTAATGTTTCCGCTTTTGCCTGTCCTTACAGATCCTCAGCGGGATGACGGAGCTCCTATCCTCCAGCAGTAACTACAGTACATATCGGAGGGTATATAATGAATGTGGGGGGTTTAAAATTCCCATTTTCGGGGTGCAGCTAAAGGACTTGGTTTCTCTGAACGAGGCCCTGCCGGACTACTTAGATAATGGGAAAATCAACGTCAGCAAACTACAGAGTCTCTATCAACATATCCTGGAATTACGTCAGCTGCAGAAAGCCAGTCCGGTAATCAAAGCCAACAAGGATGTGATACTGCTGCTTACCGTGAGTAATTCCCAAGTGTTATGCTGCCGAGTTTGCTGAAAGGTGTACTGTAGATATACTGTATATAGGTAGAAAACAAGCTACTGAGAACACACAGGGAGCATATAGAGCAGTTGCACACATGGCCTGATGCCTAAAGGCCCTCATACACTATTAAGGCCCCGTCACATGCAGCGATATTGGTAGCGAGCGTACCCGCCCCTGTCGTTTGTGCGTCACGGGAAAATTGCTGCCCGTGGCGCACAATATCGTTCGGTGCCGTCACACAGACTTACCTACACTGCGACATCGCTGTTGCTGGCGAACAGTCTCCTTTCTAAGGGGGCGGTTCGTGCGGCGTCACTAAGCGGCCACCCAATAGAAGCGGAGGGGCGGAGATGAGCGGCCGGAACGTCCCACCCACCTCCTTCCTCATTGCCGGCGGTCGCAGGTAAGCTGTAGTTCGTCGTTCCCGGGGTGTCACACGTAGCGATGTGTGCTGCCTCGGAAACGACGAACAACCTGCGTCCTCAACAATCAACTATTTTTTGAAAATGAACGATGTGTCAACGATGGACAATTTGGTGAGTATTTTCCATCGATAACGGTCGCTCGTTGGTGTCACACGCAAAGACGTCGCTAACGATGCCGGATGTGCGTCACGGAATCCGTGACCCTGGCGATAGATCATTAGATACGTCGTTACATGTAACGGGGCCTTTAGACAAACATGGACGATAGTCAGTGGTGAACAAAAAAAAACATCTTGAACTGGATCAGCCATGTTGGATAAACCAGTCATTGGCTGAAAAAAAATCCAACATTCTTGACTGGTGTTTTAAACAACAATAATGTTTGTCTGCTGTCCACCCGTCAAAAAGGGAAAATAATTTGTTTCCCCAAAACAGTCAAAAATCATTATTTTGGTTGAAATTAGCCATTCTACTGACTTTGATTTTAAAAGTATAGGTACCATAATGGGGCCCACATACATCTCTGCCACATAAGACACAAGTATAATAGGTTGCACTTGTTGGCATATTCTGCACTCTACTTTGTAGGTGGTGTGGCTGGTACAGAGTTTGTATGGGTCACTAGAATTATCAAATTACACTTTAGAGATCATGACACACATTTTACAAACAATATAAACAAAGGTTACATTATTAGTATATACAAGAGACATACAGGAGTTTGTCAATGTTCCATAAAAAAGCTCTAATTTGTTCCGTGTAATATTATACAGTATATTGGTGGAGATGAGAAAATTCTTCTAGTATAATTGGGCCAACTTTTCCAACATAGGAATAATACTGAGAATAATAAAGGTCTTCCCGTAGATATAACCAGTTGTTGAATGGAAAGATCTAAAAATGTTGGATACAACATGGTTGACGTATCATTATAGATTGCAGCTGTCAAAAGGAGATTTTTGCAGGCAACGCCAACTATCGTGATGGCGTAAGTATTTGTGGAAACTACAGATTCTGGCACTCTGCCTGCTAACTTATCTGAGGTCTGTGATCAGCGCAGACAGGCACGGGCTTTGACTCACAGGCTTAGGCAGGCTAGGAAGAGTTAATCTCTGCTGGGCTGCTTGTTAGTCTCTTTGATCACATACTGTGGGGGAGCCAATCATGTTCTCTCCCCTCCTATATATGCTGGCTGGACTATTCCATTAATGCCAGCTATAGTATACCTATACTGGTCTTGTGAGGTGTTGTGATCCAGACTTACTGGTGGCTGTTGTGCATTATTGCAGTGAGTGGTTGTGGTGTTGTCTTTTTGTTACTACCTTCCTGTTCTTGCTTTTTTCCTTAGTCTTTTACTGTTTGTACTGTGAGTTTTGCAGTGTGTCTGAGTTTTGGTTTTCCCCTGTCTGTTTTAATCTTTGTTACCATCACACTTATGGCCCTTCCTTTCTCGGGGATTGGAGGTAACAGATTAGATCTGGTCAGGAGAATAGCCAGGCACGGGACTCAAGCATTTCCACCATCAGGAGTAATCTGGAAGTTAGGGATAGCCTAGGGTCCACTAGCATGAGGGACAGCATAGGAGCTCCCTGTCCCTTGCTATCCTGCAATCACATTGTGGAACCCAAGGACAAACTTTGTGCTTTGTTTTGCGGAAACTCATTCTAAAATGTTAGTAATAGAAGACCGTACTCAACTAGTCAAATGACCATAGTACAAGGAGTTGAACTAAGAGCAAGATTGAGTACTGTAATATTGACATACGTCAAAATGATGGGGACTAAACCAGACACAAGAGTAAAGGCTACTTTACACACTGCGATATCGGTCCCGATATCGCTAGTGTGCGTACCCGCCCCCATCTGTTGCGCGACATGGGCATATCGCTGCCCGTGCCGCACAACATCGCCCAGAGCCGTCACACATACTTACCTGTCCGGCGACGTCGCTGTGACCGGCGAACCGCCTCCTTTCTAAGGGGGCGGTCCGTGCGGCGTCACAGCGACGTCACTGAACCGCCGCCCAATCGCAGCGGAGGGGCGGAGATGAGCGGGACGTAACATCCCGCCCACCTCCTTCCTTCCGCATAGCGGCCGGGAGGCAGGTAGGGAGACGTTCCTCGCTCCTGCGGCGTCACACGCAGCGATGTGTGATGCCGCAGGAACGAGGAACAACCTCGTTACTGCTGAAGTAACGATTTTTGGGAATTAGGACCCGTGTAGCCGATTAGCGATAAATCACGCTTTTGCGACGATTTTACATCGCTGAACGCTGTTACACAAAGCTATATCGCTAACGATTGCGGAAGTGCGTCACCAAAACCGTGACCCCAACGACAAAATTCGGGCGATATCGCAGTGTGTAAAGCCCGCTTAAGAGGAAGCTGAAACCCATTAATTTTGAGCATAGGATAACACTTAAGGTCAACCTGAAGTTTTTGTCCTATAGAACATTATTTCCCTTGGATATCTGAGTGGTTAACTTAATTTTAGCTAGGATTAGACAAGGATAGCCATCTAGAACACATTATAAATTTTCTCGCAAAGTCTAACTCGTTTGGTCTAATTCTAAATGGAAGTGGGTCCCAGATAATGACAGTTTTTCAACCCCCGGCTCGCGGCCTCTGTGAATGGAAAGGTGGCTGCACATCCTGTTTGCTCAGTTTCTTCAGAAATTACACAGAAGTGATGGAGAGAGCTACACATGCACAGCCACGTCTCCTTCCACATCAGCCCATAAACGGGATATTGCTGAGATAGATGTGAGTCCCAGAGATGAAACCCCCCCATCGCTAAGACATTTACTGAATCTCGAGTCCACTGTGAATGGGTGTGACGAGGAGACAAGGATGACATAGGGACCCCTAAGCTAACCCTAAGACTGGGGGCCCTGTGATGTCCCTTATCCCGACGGTAGACTTGAAGGTAGTCAGGGTCGAGCCCCCAACATGGCCCTATCTCCTATCCTGGCCTTGAGGACTAAGTCCACCCCACCCAGGGGACTGACCAGGACGTTGATCCTCAAAACCCCTCCAACACAGAACAATGGATGGGTAAACCAAAACTCTCAGACACTTGAAACCTGCACTAGGGAATACCAAAGGTACACGGGTAAGGGGACAGAGAAAAGGGGGCAGTTGAAACGACTTACTACAATTACAGCAGATAGCAAAAGACACATCCTCTCTGCTCCTGGGCTAGTTCCAAATGAGTTGAATATCCAGCAACCTCACCAGACAGCAGAGGGATTATATACAGACCGGAAATGATCAAATGGCCGACAGCTGAGAGAGTCTGCTGCTGTACAGAGGAGTTAACCATTAAGTCTCCAAAGGAAAACACCATTTAAATGTGCATGGTGTAAGATGGTGATAAGGAGCTCTGATCCTGACCATGTCTTGACACACGTGACAATGGGAAGATCACTGCACATCATGACTATTCATTTTTTGGGAACTCCCAATGAAGGAAATTGAGAGAGCTGCACATGCGCATCTTCCTCTCCTTTCACGGATGCTCGAGATCAGTATGGGTCCAAAAGTTGGGTCCAGCATTTATCCACTAAATAGGTCATAAATGCGACCCCTTAAAATGACCACCTGTCTATAAGTCCATTTTTGGATTAGACATCTGAAAGAGGTTCTGCGTTTTATGATTGTTGTTTTTGTCATATATTTCTTTAGACAGATGTTTACGGGTTTATCTTCTCTTTAGACATCTTTGGACACGTTTTATAAAGAAGATGAGATTTTCGCCTTATCCTACACACGGGAGCCACGAAATTCCAAATTGATGGTAAGAATCGTGTCTAATGTTGAGCTTGAAGTAGATTTTAGGCAGAAATTGGTAAAAAAACACCGAACTATCTTTGTATCTATGACGAGACTGGTCAGTAACACTTGGTTAACAGATATGGACTGTGCTAGTTTGTGTAGGGTTAACAAACAAAAGGATGAATGAAGTCTTGGTTCATGCGTGGTCTGCGGGCCGGGTTACATAAGAACACCGGATGGGTTGCGTCTAGGTTTACTGGCACCAACGACGGCTCGTGGATTGATCACGGCATAAACTGTTGCAGAAGAAAATTCAAAGATTTCAAGGAGGAATTTTGGTACTTCATCGACGTATGCTTCTTTATTTTGGTGCGGATCCAAAACACTCGAATTACATAAAAGTAGAAAATACGTTCTTGTTTTTGTAGTAAAGGCTCTCAATGTGTTGACTTTTCTTTTCCCATTAGCCCAGCACTCCTATAAAGCCTCCGGAAGTGATTCCAGACTGGACCCCAGTAGGATCTTTACAACTAGACCCAGAAAGCCTCAGCCACAGCGTAGAGCAGATGGTGACGGTAAGTCTTCTTGAAAAGGATAGGCAACTGGTTGACACCGATAGCAAATTCAGACGAGACAATGGAGCCAATAACTTATTAGAAGTTACCGATGATCCTCCCTTTGTGTATAATGATAGCAACAAAGCTACAAGTGGACGTCACAAGTTATGTACAAATGGAAGTAGCCCTAAGAATAATTTCTAGGGGTAGGTCCAAGGAATCCCGGTCCGAATCTGATTTTCAACGCTCTGTCACACAGGGTCTGGCTCAAAAAATTGAAGAGAGTCAGGACTACATCTGACGCTGTTCACAACACACGATGCTGCTTTTGAGTTGCACAGACAGGCTCGGGCATCAACCAGCTGTGCTCCTGTTAGTAACCAGGCTTGTAGGAGATAAGTTCTGCTAGCCTGTGGATTACTGCTTGAGTCACATGTTGTAGGAGACCTATCACAGTCACCTCCACCTTTTTAAGATGATGGCGCCTGTTCTCCCATGCCAATTATAGCTTTATACGATCCTGGTCCTTGTTGTCACGGTCATCTCCCTGTTGAGAGTTTTAGGATTGGAGCCTCTCATCTCCATCTAGTTCTCTGCATTTAAATGTTGTTTAATTTCTCTTGGTATTTAAATGCTGAATGTCAGTTTTGCTGCTAGCAGCTTTTCCAGCAGTTCCTAGCTGAGTGTTTCAGCTGCAAGCTGCTTTGTAGCCACGCCCCTTCAGGTTTAAATAGAGGTATTTCCCAGCAATCCTTGCTGAAGATACAAATCCATTTGTATACTGGCCTGTCTGGTGGAAGGAGCTGAGAAAGGATGTTCCAGAAGCCGAACTTTATCCTTTTTTGTTGATGTTTTCCCCTGTTTCTTACCTTTCCTTGTGTTATTTTAGTGCAGCGATTGGCTTGTGTCTCCCACCTGCCAACGCACTAGCCAGGGCAACTAAAGGGTTTTCCTCAAGGTCTCAGGTTGCTGCTCGCTGATAGTTACAGAGACTTTATAGGACCTGGCTAGGAGTGTAGGGAGAGCTGCAGGTGTCTCATCTACCCCACTCACTAGAACCAGGGCCCATCATTATTATTGTGTCCCTGGTGTTCCCCATTTCTTGTATTGTTTGCTGCATTTTTGACGTGCGTCAGATATTGGTTGGTCTCAACCTGCCCGCCAATTGTAAGCGTGACACTAGTGCTTTATTATCCTGTTGCTGGTGAATTTCTGTGTGCTGTTTGGTGGTTTGTGGAAATACTTTTGTTGTCTGATCACTCTTGTTCCTCCTGATCACGTATTGTCTATACCTGTGAGTAATTGCTGTGAGTTTGAGTTTTGTTTTCCCCCCCGTCTGTTTATTTGTGTGGCATTAATCACTCCTGTCCCGGCCCTCTCCTCGATGGTGGAGAGAGGTCCTCTAGACTAGGGTTTTTCAGGAGCTAGGGCAAGGAAGGCGGCCCAAACATCGTCACCTTCAGGTGTATCTTTCGTATCAGGATCAGCGAAGGTTATCCTACCCTGAGGACCAGTTTAGGCTCCCCTGTTCCTAGTTAACTCGTCATACCCCGAGACACGTTCAATGTTAATAATTTCGATAGCGTGACGGTTGCCCGGGACCACAGACTCAGGATGGCTGTCATGGGCAGACTAGAGACTAACCGGTCACTCAGCAGCATTCCAAGAACCTCAGAAACCCTTTAACCCCTCTACAGGGATCTGGAATTACAACAAGGTCCAGGAGATCGCTGTCTATGGAAGGCTGCAATTCAGGAAAGACTTGTCATCAGGCAAGGTCCAAACCAGAAAGGGTCCAAAAAGGGACAAAATTGGCAGGCAAGAGGGTGGTCAGGAAATTAAGCAAAGGTCAAACCGGAGATGGCAGTGAGGTACAAAACACAGCAGGCAGAGTAGTCAGAACAGGCAGAGGTCAAAACATGGGGATCAGAAGTTTAGGAGCAGGGTGTGAACCAAAGACAAGCAGTATACTACAAGACTATATCTGACGGTGACCAGCAGACAGGAGGGGGAATAAGAAGGGTGTGGTGACTTCTCATTGGCTGTAGCTGAATGGTGGTAACTTCAGCTGGAAGACACACACGACCATCATCAGCCAGTGGTACTGCAGGTCCCAGAGAAACCCAGGCTAGTGGATGAGTGGAGCCTGCGCCCACCAGAGCCTGTGGCATTGACTCCTCCACTATCACCAGCATTTCCCATGGCGGAAATACGTCGGCGGTGGAGACGTGACATATAGCTCCCATAACCAGGGGTGTAACTTAAGGAAGTTGTTGTCACTACCAGGCCGTAGTAGAGCCTCAGTGCCCAAAAGATACCAAGACCAATACAATTAACAAACCACGATAGTTGGGGGCCATGTTGGAGATTTGGACCAATAGATGGTCTTGGCCCCTTCAAAGTTTGGCTTTGATCCCCCAAAATAGACTATCTAAAGGCTTTATTTTAGGATTTTTTTGTTGGCTTCAAAACTGATATAGCCGTACAGATCAGCTTTGCTTTTTCCCAGGGGAAGCCCCTCTGTGTTGTAGCAGATGTGATGTACAGATATTACTCAGTAGGTGTTAGGCAGGGACTAAAATGAGTCACCTAGTTTAATCTACACTTACGCTTTGGTAACAACCGATCTTTCACTAAATCTATGTGTTTACTTACTGTAAAAAAGATTAAAATATGAAGAATGTAAAAGTACTCATGGTCCAGGAAGAGGAAAGTAACTTAATAGATTGGAAGACAATAATTTCTCTTATTAAAAATATAGTATATGCCTAATTCTAGTTTCAAGTCTGTAGAAGGCAAAAAATGTGTGATTTATTCTAGAGGCTTCCATATTGTAACTACACGCTCCCTTCCCTCATGATCTATATATACAGTAAAGCAGGGTGAGTGCTTTATGGCAGCTGCAGTGAATAGGAGTTAATGGACAGAAAATTGTCCTCAGAGTAAAGCGGGAAAAAAAAATGAAGTTATATATATATATGTACTATAGGCTGTCACTAACTTGTCAGCCGTTTAATGATGAGAGGACAATGCTCATCATGTCCCAATCTACACTGTTATATATATATATATATATATATATATATCTATAAATATATATATATCTATCTATAAATATATATATATATATATATATATATATATATATATATATATATACATACACACACACACACGTTCCATTTAAGGGCACATAAGACACTAATATATATATGTGTGTGTATATATATAAATATATATGTATATATATAATCTATATATATATAATTGCCTTATTCTGTCTGTCTGTCTGTCTGTCTTGCTCCAAAATTGTGTCCTTACCGTGACATGTCCTCACGGTGACAAACAGCGGATTGGCCGCTGGGCTCGCCATGGCCCCGCCCCCCGCACGGATTGGCCGCTCGGCTTTACGGATTTGCCATGGCCCCGCCCCCCCGCACGGATTGGCCGCTCGGCTTCACGGATTCGCCATGGCCCCGCCCCCCGCACGGATTGGCCGCTCGCCTCGGCTCCTCCCCCCGCACGGATTGGCCGCTCTCCTCGGCTCCGCCCCCCCGCACGGATTGGCCGCTCGCCCAGGCTCCGCCCCCCCACACGGAATGGCTTCTCGCCCCGAGGTGAGTGCATCAAGGTCCTGCAGCGGCGGAACACACACACACACGCACACACATAAGAACAGACACACACACATCAGATCACACTCACTCTCACACACACCTCACACACACATCAGATCGCATCCACATACTCACAACATCCCGTGATATCGCTTGCTTCTCGGCGGCGATACTGTGCAGTGATCTTCCAGGACCTGCCGGAGGATCACATGGCCGGAAGCATGTGGTATCTCCGGATGTTGTGATTGTGTCAGCGCGTATGTGCGATATCGTCAGTGTGTGTGTGAGTGTATGCGATCGGATGTGCGTGAGTGTGTTCTGATGTGTGAGTGTGTGTGTGTGTGTGTGTGTGTGTGCGTGTATGCGATCGGATGTGTGTGAGTGTGTTCTGATGTGTGAGTGTGTGTGTGTGAGTGTATGCGATCGGATCTGTGAGTGTTGGCAGAGGAGCACGGCGTGCTGGAGGAGGTTGGGAGGAGAGAGACTGATCCTGGGGAAGGCTGGGATGGGGAGGCTGAGAGAAGAGAGGCTGATGCTGGGGGAGGCTGGGGTAGGCTGGGAGGAGAGAGGCTGATGCTGGGGACCGAAAAGGCTGATGCTGGGAGGAGAGAGGCTGATGCTGGGGGAGGCTGAGGCTGGGGTAGGCTGGGAGGAGAGAGGCTGATGCTGGGAGGAGAGAGGCTGATGCTGGGAGGAGAGAGGCTGATGCTGGGGGAGGCTGAGGCTGGGGTAGGCTGGGAGGAGAGAGGCTGATGCTGGGGGGAGGCTGATGCTGGGGGAGGCTGAGGCTGGGGGAGGCTGAGGCTGGGGGAGGCTGGGAGGAGAGAGGCTGATGCTGGGGACAGAAAAGGCTGATGCTGGGAGGAGAGAGGCTGATGCTGGGAGGAGAGAGGCTGATGCTGGGAGGAGAGAGGCTGATGCTGGGGGAGGCTGAGGCTGGGGTAGGCTGGGAGGAGAGAGGCTGATGCTGGGAGGAGAGAGGCTGATGCTGGGAGGAGAGAGGCTGATTCTGGGAGGAGAGAGGCTGATGCTAGGGACAGAAAAGGCTGATGCTGGGAGGAGAGAGGCTGATGCTGGGAGGAGAGAGGCTGATGCTGGGAGGAGAGAGGCTGATGCTGGGAGGAGAGAGGCTGATGCTGGGAGGAGAGAGGCTGATGCTGCGGGTAGAGAGGCTGATGCTGCGGGTAGAGAGGCTGATGCTGCGGGTAGAAAGGCTGATGCTGCGGGTAGAGAGGATGATGCTGGTGCAGCATGGTGGATGGAGCACGATGGGGGATGGAGCACGTTTGGGAGTGCGCAGCATGGCGGATGGAGCACGTTTGGGAGTGCGCAGCATGGCGGATGGAGCACGTTTGGGAGTGCGCAGCATGGCGGATGGAGCACGTTTGGGAGTGCGCAGCATGGCGGATGGAGCACGTTTGTGAGTGCGCAGCATGGCGGATGGACCACGTTTGGGAGTGCGCAGCATGGAGGATGGAGCACGTTTGGGAGTGCGCAGCATGGCGGATGGAGCACGTTTGGGAGTCCGCAGCATGGCGGATGGAGCACGTTTGGGAGTGCACAGCATGGGAGATGGAGCACGTTTGGGAGTGCGCAGCATGGCGGATGGACCACGTTTGGGAGTGCGCAGCATGGCGGATGGAGCACGTTTGGGAGTGCGCAGCATGGCGGATGGAGCACGTATGGGAGTGCGCAGCATGGCGGATGTAGCACGTTTGGGAGTGCGCAGCATGGCGGATGGAGCACGTTTGGGAGTGCGCAGCATGGAGGATGGAGCACGTTTGGGAGTGCGCAGCATGGCGGATGGAGCACGTTTGGGAGTGCGCAGCATGGCGGATGGAGCATGTTTGGGAGTGCACAGCATGGGAGATGGAGCACGTTTGGGAGTGCGCAGCATGGCGGATGGACCACGTTTGGGAGTGCGCAGCATGGCGGATGGAGCACGTTTGGGAGTGCGCAGCATGGCGGATGGAGCACGTTTGGGAGTGCGCAGCATGGCGGATGGAGCACGTTTGGGAGTGCGCAGCATGGCGGATGGAGCACGTTTGGGAGTGCGCAGTATGGTGGATGGAGCACGTTTGGGAGTGCGCAGCATGGCGGATGGAGCACGTTTGGGAGTGCGCAGCATGGCGGATGGAGCACGTTTGGGAGTGCGCAGCATGGCGGATGGAGCACGTTTGGGAGTGCGCAGCATGGCGGATGGAGCACGTTTGGGAGTGCGCAGCATGGCGGATGGAGCACGTTTGGGAGTGCGCAGCATGGGGGATGCAGCACGATGGGGAGTGCGGAGTATGGCGGATGGAGCACGTTTGGGAGTGCGCAGCATGGCGGATGGACCACGTTTGGGAGTGCGCAGCATGGCGGATGGAGCACGTTTGGGAGTGCGCAGCATGGCGGATGGAGCACGTTTGGGAGTGCGCAGCATGGCGGATGGAGCACGTTTGGGAGTGCGCAGCATGGCGGATGGAGCACGTTTGGGAGTGCGCAGCAGGGGAGATGGAGCACGATGGGGGGTGCGCAGCATAGGGGATGGAGCACGATGGGGAGTGCGCTGCATGGGGGATGGAGCACGATGGGGAGTGCGCTGCATGGGGGATGGAGCACGATGGGAAGTGCACACCTCCCCCCAACACACACACACACACGCGCGCGCACTGCACAACACACCACACACACACACTGGGAACCACAAACAACTGCCCTACACAGACACCCACACACACAGACAACGCTGCACACACACAACACCCAACACCCAAACACCGCGGCACACACAAATATACGCACATACCGCACAACACACACATTGCACAAAACATACCTCCCCCCAAAACACACACACACCCCACACCCACACAAACCGCGCAACACACACACACACACAATGCTACAGACACACAGCGCTCCACAAACAACGCAACACACATACAACACCGCTCTCACCCCCCGCCACACCCAGACAACACCCAGAACATGTACGGCGCCCTACACAAACACTTGGTAACTACACACAACAACATCTATATACATATATATATATATATATATATATATATAACAAAAATCATACATGAACTACACAATACGTAAATTCTAGAATACCCGATGCGTAGAATCGGGCCACCTTCTAGTATATATATAAGTTTCTTATGTGCCCTTAAATGAAATGTGTGATGAGTATATGACCTATTGTATTAAAGTAAGATTTTGTGTGACATAATATTCTTCCCCATTTTTGAAATTTGTTTTCATATTACTAGCTTTATTAAACAAATCTTGCAATTTTAACTCTGGCCAGTAAGCCTTATAATTTACTTGTACATATTGTTCTGTTTAGCTGACTTTTCATCAGTTTCATTATCATCACAGACATTACCATTCACAATAGGTGATATCACAGCTCTCCTCCTCCCCCTCCTGTACAATGACTAATAACACCTCTATATACAGTAGATAACACATGATCCACCATTCACAATAAGTGACGTCACAGCTCACCTCCTCCTCCTGTACAATGACTGACAACACCTCTATATACAGTAGATAACACAGGATTCACCATTCAATATAGGTGATGTCACAGCTCACCTCCACCTCCTGTACAATGACTGATAACACCTCTATATACAGTAGATAACACAGGATCCACCATTCACAATAGGTGACGTCACAGCTCACCTCCTCCTCCTCCTGTACAATGACTGACAACACCTCTATATACAGTAGATAACACAGGATTCACCATTCAATATAGGTGATGTCACAGCTCACCTCCACCTCCTGTACAATGACTGATAACACCTCTATGTGCAGTAGATAACATAGGATCCACATTCACAATAGGTGACGTCACAGCTCACCTCCTCCTTCTACTGTACAATGACTGATAACACCTCTATGTGCAGTAGATAACATAGGATCCACATTCACAATAGGTGATGTCACAGCTCACCTCCTCCTTCTACTGTACAATGACTGATCACACTTCTATATACAATAGATAACATAGGATCAACCATTCACAATAGGTGATGTCACAGCTCACCTCCTCCTCCTACTGTACAATGACTAATAACACCTCTGTATACTGTAGATGTATGTATGTGTCTATGTGTGTACATATATATGTATTGTATGTATGTAGTGAAATGAAAAATAAAACAAACATTATCAAACAATACATTTAACCAAAAAAAATAATTTAAGGACTAAAAAAAATATATCCACGTTTCACTAAATTGTCAGGAAAATGCCCCCTGCGCCGGTTCGTGGACCCTGTGATTCTGACTTTGAGAAGTAGGATATTAGGATTATGTGTCAGGCTTTGAGTGCAGTTTGGTAAAATGGACAAATAATTTCTGCAGCGATGGCCGACACACACTTCCTGAGCAGCTTCCTGTGAGTGCGTTACCCACCACACGTGTAATAGGCCGGTTTGCACGTACAGGTATATGCACAACACTTATATTAGCAAGTGCAATATTTTTTTTATGTGCAAGCTTTATACATACTGGGGATTTTAAGGTTATGTGCAAATGTAGTTTTGTAAGTGGATTTACTCAAAAAATGGCATAAAAATCACTCAAAAAATGCATTAAACACTCTTAACCCCTAGTAGTCCCCTTGTGCCAGTGTTATATAGCGTGGGGCATTAGCACTGTTCTGTAAAGCAGAAATCACAATCTCTTATAAATGGGTCGATGGTCACAGCTGGCTCCCCACTACCTTACTGCGGGGAGCCAATTGTCAATCAGTAGTGACACCTCGTCAACAGAGGAGCCCGGAAGAGGTTCTCTGTTGATGAGAAGTGAAGTGAACCTGCGAAAACTGCCATAAAACACTTTCAAAAGACGGAAAATCTTTGCGCAGAGCGGACTTTTCATTCAGTGATTGGAGGACAGCGGTGTCTGGGGAAGGAGGACAGAGAACTGTAAGTGCAGGCCATGCCCCCCACACTTGTGGCTCATTTACATAGAAATTGGAAAAACAATTATTCAGGAATGGATTAAAGGATTGAAAAAAAACAAAAAAAAAAACCAAAAGATCACAGCGACCTAGATCAGTCGGGTGGTGCTGAAACCAGCTGACGGGTTCCCTTTAAGATTAAGATCACGGATGTCCATGAGTCTTCAATTAGACATAGTCATTTATTTCCCCAAATAACTTTTACCTTTTTCCTTCCAGTCCGTTTTCCAGTTCTACGATCCGGATGAACGAGGCCATATATCTCGAGAAGACTTTGAAAAAGTGATTTCTACCTTTCCCTTCTCTTGTCACATTTTGGAAAAGGACAGGTAAGTTAGGGAAGAAATTCTAAGTGCAGCAAAAAAAAAAACAAAAAGAAAAATCCCAGAACAATTCTGCCATTGCTTCTTTTTTCTTTATTTGCCAGTTTCTTTTGTTTTATCTGCTATTGTTTTTTTCTTTATTTGTCGTTGTTTTTTTTCATTTGCCATGGTTTCTTTTTTCTTTATTTGCCACTGTTTCTTTTTTCTTTATTTGCCATTGTTTTTTTTCTTTATACGCCATTGTTTCTTTCTTTATTCACCATTGTTTTTTTTCTTTTTTTTCCATTGTTTCTTTTTTCTTTATTTGCCATTATTTCTTTTTTCTTTATTTGCCATTTTCTTTTTTCTTTATTTGCCATTTTCTTTTTTCTTTATTCACCATTGGTTTTTTTTTTTCTTTATTTTCCATTGTTTCTTTTTTCTTTATTTGCCATTTTCTTTTTTCTTTATTTGCCATTTTCTTTTTTCTTTATTTGCCATTGTTTCTTTTTTTTATTTTCCATTGTTTCTTTTTTCTTTATTCACCATTGGGTTTTTTTTCTTTATTTTCCATTGTTTCTTTTTTCTTTATTTGCCATTTTCTTTTTTCTTTATTTGCCATTGTCTCTTTTTTTATTTTCCATAGTTTCTTTTTTCTTTATTTGCCATTGTTTTTTTTTCTTTATTTGCCATTGTTTTTTTCTTTATTTGCCATTGTTGTTTTTTTTTTTTTTATTTCTTTATACTTTGTTAATTCTGGATTAAAAATAAATCTTAAATTTGTATTTTTAGGACCAAAAATATTGTTTGCAATTTGGTTTCCTTAAACATTTTGTGCCCTTTCCCTTCTACAGCCTATGTAGTGCACTGGCTGCAGAATAAGTTAGCTGAGAATCCCTCAGTGAGCTTCTTCGGAAGAACAGTAGGGAAGTTTGTATCGCTTTTATATCTGACCTGCTCTAAGTTGTTTTATGATCACATCAAAGTTGAATGTGTCGGGAAACAAAAAGCCTGTAAAATGTAAAGAGGTGCAAAATGTTTAATAGAACCCAACGGGCAAAATCATTTTTAGCCTCAAGTATATGTAAAATCAAAGCTCCCAAAGTTGGACAACCCCTTTAATCCAATAATTCGGTCCCCAGTTTGTTATCACGTGAGCCAGTGATCATAATAACTCTCATTTAGTCCAGGAAAATGACCCTTTCTGTGTTTTCTTATGGCGGCTGTGAGATAAGTAGTCCATGACAGAGCTGTACACATATATGTGATGGCGATATACAGATTTTTTTTTTTTTTTTCACAGAGAGGGACCGGTCACCCGAGAGGAGATGACATCATATTTTATGAAAGCCAGTCAAGTGTGCTCCAGACTAGGACTTCCTTTTTTGCAAAGTCTGGTGGAGATACGTCTGAAGGAAACGCCGCTGTGTGCCAACTGTGTAAGAAACCGCAGCGAGCGCGGAGCGTCATCAGGGCTGTGTCTGCAGCTTCTATGCAGACCTGATCCTGCAGCCGTGTATTACTCCCCCTCGTAAGTGAGTACACCCCTGACATTTCATTATATCTTTTCATGGGACAACACTGCGGATCTGACCCTGTGATACAATGTGCAGTGTCAGTGTGCAGCTTGTATAACAGTGTAAATTTTATGACCTCTAAATAACACCACACACAGCCATTAATGTCAACAAAAGTGAGTACACCCCTAAGTGAAAATGGCCAAAATGTGCCCAATTAGCTATTTTCCCTCCCCGGTGTCATGTGACTCATTAGTGTTACTAGGTCTCAGGTGTGAATGGGAGCAGGGGTGTTACATTTGGTGTTATCTCTCACACACTCTCTCATACTGGTCACTGGAAGTTCAATATGGCTCCTCATGACATAAAATTCTCTGAGGAGCTGAAAAAAAAGAGAATTTTGTTACTTATCGTAAATTCTTTTTCTTATAGTTCCGTATTGGGAGACCCAGACCATGGGTGTTTAGCTTCTGCCTCCGGAGGACACACAAAGTACTACACTAAAAGTGTAGCTCCTCCCTCTGAGCTTATACACCCCCTGGTAGCCAGTCCTAGCCAGTTTAGTGCAAAAGCTGAAGGAGAATAGCCACCCACAAGTAGAACCGAGTAAGAACCGGAACAACCGGAGACTCTGTCCACGACAACAGCCGGTGATAACACACGGAACAAGAAAATTGCCAACAGGCAACAGGGAGGGAGCTGGGTCTCCCAATACGGAACTATAAGAAAAAGAATTTACGGTAAGTAACAAAATTCTCTTTTTCTTTATCGTTCCTTTGGGAGACCCAGACCATGGGACGTTCCAAAGAGGTCCCTGGGTGGGAAATAAACAGAAAAAACTAAGAAGTAGGCAGAGCCTAACTTCACAAGTGGGCGACAGCCGCCTGAAGGATGCGTCTGCCCAAGCTCGCATCTGCCGAAGCATGAGCATGCACTTGGTAGTGCTTCGAAAAGGTATGCAGGCTAGTCCAAGTGGCAGCCTGACAGACTTGTTGAGCCGTAGCCTGGTGCCTAAAAGCCCAAGAGGCACCGACAGCTCTGGTCGAGTGTGCTTTGATCCCCGGCGGGGGAGGCACCTGAGTACTCTGGTAGGCGTCCGAAATGGTCGATCTAATCCAACGGGCCAAGGTCGGCTTAGAAGCAGAGAGACCCTTGCGTCGCCCTGTGGTTAGCACAAAAAGAGAGGTGCACCGCCTAAGCGCAGCGGTGCGAGTCACATAAATCCGGAGAGCACGCACCAGATCTAGAGTATGCAGCGCTTTCTCAAAGCGATGAACAGGGGCCGGACAGAAGGAAGGCAAGGAAATATCCTGGTTAAGGTTGAAGGGAGAGACCACCTTAGGAAGAAAGTCCGGGGTCGGACGGAGAACTACCTTGTCTTGGTGAAAAAACAAAAAGGTGACTCCGAGGAGAGCGCAGCCAAATCAGAGACTCTCCTGAGAGAAGTTATGGCAACTAGAAAGGCCACCTTTTGAGAAAGGGAGGTTTCTTTGTATCGTCTAAGAGGCTCGAAAGGGGGGTTTCTGCAATACCGTGAGGACCAAGTTAAGGTCCGAGGGATCCAAGGGCCGCCGATAAGGCGGAATGATGTGAGACGCACCTTGCATGAAGGTGCGGATCTGAGCCAGCCGGGCGAGACGCCGCTGGAACAGCACTGATAGAGCTGAGACTTGTCCCTTGAGAGAGTTGAGGGACAGTCCTAGCTGCAGACCGGACTGTAAAAAAGACAGAAGGGTCGGCAACGAGAATGGCCAAGGAGAATGGCCGGAAGAGCGACACCAGGACAGGAAAATTTTCCAAGTCCTGTGATAAATCTTGACGGAGGAAGACTTACGGGCCCGAGTCATAGTGGAGATGACTTCAGGAGGAATACCAGAAGCCGTCAAAATCCAGGACTCAAGAGCCACGCCGTCAATTTGAGTGCCGCAGAATTCGGGCGGAAAAACGGACCTTGCGAGAGCAGGTCTGGGACGGTCCGGAAGATGCCACGGCATCTCCACGGACAGTTGGAGCAGGTCCGGATACCAAGCTCGCCTGGGCCAGTCTGGTGCAATGAGGATGACTCGACGGCCCTCCATTCTGATCTTGCGCAGGACTCTGGGCAAGAGAGCTAGAGGGGGAAACACGTAGGACAGACGAAACTTGGACCAGTCTTGAACCAGAGCGTCCGCGGCGAAGGCCTGAGGATCGTGGGAGCGAGCCACGTAAACCGGAACCTTGTTGTTGTGACGGGATGCCATTAGGTCCACGTCCGGAGTGCCCCACTTGCGGCAGATTGACTGAAACACTGCCGGGTGCAGGGACCACTCGCCACCGTCCACGGATTGACGGCTGAGATAATCTGCCTCCCAGTTTTCTACGCCAGGGATGTGGACTGCGGATATGGTGGACTTGGAGTCCTCCGCCCATTGAAGAATGCGTTGGACCTCCAACATTGCCAGGCGGCTGCGTGTCCCGCCTTGGTGATTGATGTAGGCAACCGCTGTCGCGTTGTCTGACTGGACTCGAATGTGCCTGCCCGCCAACAGGTGGTGAAAGGCTAGGAGAGCTAGAAGCACAGCTCTGGTTTCCAGCACATTGATTGAAAGGGCTGACTCGGACGGAGTCCAAGTGCCCTGAGCTCTGTGGTGGAGATGTACCGCTCCCCAGCCGGATAGGCTGGCATCCGTGGTGAGAATCACCCAGGACGGAGCCAGGAAGGAGCGCCCTTGGGACAGGGAGAGGGGTCGAAGCCACCACTGAAGAGAGCTCCTGGTCCGTGGCGACAGAGCCACTAACCTCTGTAAGGAGGAAGGCCGCTTGTCCCAACAGCGGAGAATGTCTAACTGCAGAGGACGCAGATGGAACTGGGCAAGGGGAACCGCCTCCATGGAAGCCACCATTTGACCCAGCACATGCATCAGGCGCCTGAGGGAATAACGGTGGGGCCTCAGGAGAGAGCGCACCGCTAGCCGGAGAGACTGCTGTTTGATTAAGGGCAACTTCACAAGTGCCGGCAAAGTCTCGAACTGCATCCCTAGGTACGTGAGACTCTGGGTCGGAGTCAGAGTGGATTTGGGAAGATTGACAATCCACCCGAATTGGGCTAGGGTGGCGAGAGTGAGCGAAACACTCCGCTGACAGTCTGCGCTGGATGGACCCTTGACCAGAAGGTCGTTCAGATAAGGAAGCACTGCTAACCCCCTGGAGGTGCAGGACCGCAATCACTGCCGCCATGACCTTGGTGAATACCCGAGGGGCCGTGGCTAACCCGAAGGGGAGAGCCACGAATTGGAAATGATCCTCTCCTATCGCAAAACGTAACCAACGCTGATGTGACACTGCGATTGGCACATGTAGATAGGCATCTCTGATGTCGATAGACGCCAGGAACTCCCCTTGGGTCATAGAGGCAATGACTGATCGCAGAGACTCCATGCGAAAATGCCGCACCCGGACATGCTTGTTGAGAAGCTTGAGATCCAGGATGGGCCGGAAGGTACCGTCCTTTTTTGGAACTAGGAAGAGATTTGAGTAAAAACCTCTGAACCGTTCCTGAGCGGGAACTGGGACAATCACTCCGTTTGCCTGCAAGGACGCCACGGCCTGTGAGAAGGCGGCGGCCTTGGAGCAGGGGGGAGTTGAGAGAAAAAATCTGTTTGGAGGGCTGGAAGAGAATTCTATCCTGTAACCGTGAGATATGATGTCTCTCACCCACTGATCGGAGACTTGCTTTAACCAAGCGTCGCAAAAGTGGGAGAGCCTGCCACCGACTAAGGACGTGGCTGGAGCGGGCCGAGAGTCATGAGGAAGCTGCCTTAGTGGCAGAACCTCCTGCGGTCTTCTGCGGACGCGCTTTTGGGCGCCAGTTGGATTTCTGATCCTTGGCTGAGTTAGCGGACGAGGCGGAAGGCTTAGAGGATGACCAGTTGGAGGAACGAAAGGAACGAAACCTCGATTGATTCCTAGCCTGGGCGGGTTTCCTGGTCTTGGTTTGTGGCATGGAAGTACTCTTCCCGCCAGTAGCTTCTTTAATGATTTCATCCAGCTGTTCACCAAACAGCCGTGAACCAGCAAAAGGGAGCCCAGCAAGAAACTTCTTGGAAGAAGCATCTGCCTTCCACTCTCGAAACCACAAAATCCTGCGGATAACAAGAGAATTAGCTGAAGCCACCGCAGTGCGGTGAGCAGCCTCTAGCATGGCAGACATGGCATAAGATGAAAAAGCTGAAGCCTGAGCAGTTAAGGTAACCATCTCGGGCATAGATTCCCTAGTGAGGGAATGCATCTCCTCTAGAGAAGCAGAGATGGCTTTGAGAGCCCACACTGCTGCAAAAGTCGGGGAAAACGCGGCCCCCGCAGCTTCATACACAGATTTGGCCAGAAGGTCAATCTGACGCTCAGTGGAATCCTTAAGTGAGGTGCCGTCAGCCACCGACACAACGGTCCGGGCTGATAGCCTAGACACCGGAGGGTCTACCTTTGGGGAGTGAGACCACTCCTTGACCACCTCAGGTGGAAATGGAAACCGGTCATCAGAACCACGCTTTGGAAAGCGTTTGTCAGGGCAGGCCCTGGGCTTGGACACAGCGGCCTGAAAACTGGAGTGGTTAAAGAACACACTCTTCACTCTCTTAGGCGAGGTAAACTGATGTTTTTCTGCCAAAGAGAGTTGCTCCTCTGACACTGGCGGATTGAGATCCAGCACAGAATTAATAGAAGCAATCAAGTCACTAAGATCTGAGTCACCCTCAGAGAAATCGATGGGATACATAGCCTCCGAGCCCCCAGTGAGGGCATCCTCCTCATCTTGAGAGTCAGCTCTTGAGACAGAGCCGTGGGATGGGGAGGGGGAGGAAACCCTGCGCCTTCTCTTAGAAGGACGGGGTCTGGGATCAGATGATGAATCCTCCGTGAGCTCTGATGGACGGAGGTCAGAGGATAGGAGTCCTCTGTCAAGAGTATTAGAGGCACCCTGTGAGGGGGGCTGATGCATATTAATCAAAGTCATGGACAAAAGTCCCATGGACTCAGCAAATGACTGGGATATGGACCTAGAAAAGGACTCTACCCAGGCCGGGGGTTCAATCACAGGTGCAGCAGCAGCCTGAGAGACCACTGGGGGTGAGACTCCAGGCTGTGGCACCGCCAAGTTAGAGCAACCATCACAGTGTGGATAAATGCTCGACTCAGGCAGCAGGAGCTTACATGCAGTGCATGCAGAATAAAGCTTTGGAGCCTTGCTCCTTGTGTGAGACATGCTGCTGGAGTGGGGCTTTGCAGAGAATGAACCCCAGGGAGAATATACAGAGGTCCACAACCGGAGACCGGCTGTGGCTTACCAGACCGCTGAGCGCGGTGTTGTGTGCCCTCCAGATCCCGAAGCCCGGTCCCCCAGAGCGCAGCACCTCAGCAGAGATGCAGAATGCAGGATGTCCCAGAGCAGAGTGAACTCTGCCTGAGAAATGGCCAGCGGAGCGAAGAGAGGGGGCGGGACTAGGGGCGTTCCTATAAAAGAGCGGGAACTGGAGGGGTAGAGAGACCTGCCGGGAAGGAGGGACGCCCCAGCAGTGGGGAGTGTCCCTCCCCTGTGTAGAACGGCCGCCAGGAGGAGCCGAACCTGTCCCTCTGCATGAGTGACATGCGAGGGCAGGAAAACGAAACTAGGCCTCCAGCGAAGCTGGGGCCTAAATTTAAGCGGCGAGGCCGACAAGCAGGCACCATCGGCGCGGTTCTCGGGCAAAAGCTGGAGAACCCGCCGGAAAAGTTAAAAACAATCACATACAGCATACTCTCCCCTTACAATAAAGAACCGGGACCCCCAACATAAACGTCTCAAGTACTTAGCTGCTGAGACGCAGGGCCATGTCCCTGGGGATGAGTGCTCTGGTCCAACAGAATCCTCAAGGGGCTGTGGATGGAGACCGGACTCCTGCCAGGCATGGAGACCGTGCTGGCTCCCACTTCAAGCCAGAGCCCAGAAGGGATGGTGAAGGAGCGCGGCATGTAAGGCTTCAGCCTTGTAAAATCAACCTTAACAACACCGCCGACACAGTGGGGTGAGAAGGGACATGCCGGGAGTCCAGACATGGACCCGCTTTTCTTCAAACTCTTTCCAAAAGTCAAACAATCAGATGAGAATGCATGTGTGGATGTATGCCTCCTGAACACAAAGCGATAAACTGGCTAGGACTGGCTACCAGGGGGTGTATAAGCTCAGAGGGAGGAGCTACACTTTTAAGTGTAGTACTTTGTATGTCCTCCGGAGGCAGAAGCTAAACACCCATGGTCTGGGTCTCCCAAAGGAACGATAAAGGAAAAAGAATTATTGCTCTATAAAGATGGCCAAGGCTATAAGAAGATTGCCGACACCCTGACACTGAGCTGCAGCATAGTGGCCAAGACCATACAACAGTTTAACTAGACAGGGTCCACTCAGAACAGGCCTCGCCATGGGCGACCACAGAAGCTGCGTGCACGAGCTCATTGTCATATCCAGAAGTCGTCTTTTCAGAATAGATGTATGTGTGCTGCCGTCACACGTGGAGGCACGTGGAGGCTGGAGGCAGGTAAGGAAATGTTTGTCGCTCCTGCGGCTTCACACAGAGCGATGTGTGCTTCCGCAGGAACGAAGAACAGCATCGTACCTGCGGACTCACCGACATTATGAAAATGAACGAGGTGACACAGATCAGCGATTTTTGACTGTTTCACGCTCATTCATCTTCTCTCCTAGGCTTTACACTTTGCAACGTCGTTACCGGCGCCGGATGTGCGTCACTTTTGATTTGACCCCGATGATATCGCAGTAGCTTTGTCGCAACGTGCAAAGTACCCCTTAGACTGGCCGAGCGTCTCCAGACCTAAACCCTATGGAGCATCTGTGAGGCCTCCTCAAACAGAAGGTGGAAGAGCGCAAGGTCTCTAACATCCACCAGCTTCGTGATATCCTCATGGAGGATGGAAGAGGATCCAGCGGCTTCTGTGAAGATCTAGTGACCTCCAGGCCCAAGAGAGATAATACAGTGTTGGAAAATAATGGTGGCCACACAAAATATTAAACACACAATAGACACACAATATGACAATTTTCATTTAGGGGTGTACTCACTTTTGTTGCCAGCGGTTTAGACATTAATGGCTGTGTGCTGAGTTATTTACAGGACACCAAATTTCCCCTGTTATACAAGCTACGCACTGACACTGCACATTGTATCACAGGGTCAGATCTTCAGTGCTGTCCCATGGAAAGATATAATAAAATATATAGAAATATGTGAGGGGTGTACTCACTTTTGTGTTATACAGTAAGTCTGCAGAGTTGCTATATACACAAAACAGCAGAACATTTGTAATGTAACCAAAATGATTTGCAAAGTTGCTTCTTTTAGTGGCAGAGACGTACTTTTATCACTTCACGGTCTCAGGGGACATGAGACTTGAGATCTCTGACTGGCACAACAGATCTGTATATATTTTTTTGGGGGGTGGGGGCAATAGGCTTTACGCCATACCACTGATTTCATATGTATAAATGTGCCGATAGGTTCCTTTTAACTGACCAAAACCCACGTGTAAGGGATCTCTCCTGACATGAGCCCACGTGGCCCTTTCACAGAGCGATCAACTACGTTTTTTTCCACTTTTTATGCAAAAAAAAGCAAGAATCCGAGTCCCTGTTGCCCTCTGTTCTTGCAGGAAGGCTTCTTTTCTACATTCCCCCATACTGTCATAAGAGGCAGGAAATGACGCGGCCTGTGGTTCAATTTCTGCTGAAGTGACTGCCCGAACCGGAGAAGTTGACAAACACATAGAGCCGGTCTTGTGACACTTTCCAGTGACATTAGCGAGAACTGCGCTCTGTTCTTGCTCATAGAAACGCGTCAGTTTCAGCCTTTCTTTGAGGGTACGTGCGCACGTCTCTGCGTTCTATTCCGCAGCGTTTAAGTCACTGCATGTGCATTTCAAAACGCAGCCAAAAAGCTGCGTTTTGACAGCATTGTGCATGCAGAATTCATGCGTTCTGGATGCTCTGCCATAGACAGAGTGGGAAAAGCATCCGGAACGCACAAAAAAAGTGACATGTTGCTTTTTAGAACGCAGCGTTTTGGTATTACCCGAAACGCTGCGTTCTAAAACGCGACGTGCAGATGGAATTTGCACAATCTTCATAGATTGTGCTAGGGATTCACGATGCAGCGTAAACGCATGAAAAAACCGCAACGTGCACACAGAAGACTAAAAGGGATGTCTGATATAATTGACATTTAATACAAATTTATTATTAAATGAGTAGTTTAAGTATAAAAAGACAAAAAAAAACAACTCGCATGTAGGGTTTAGTCCTAAAGCTCGGCTCCATGTGGATTTAATTGCAGTTTGTTCCTATGCAAAATCAGCAGTCAAAATCTGAGCAGAAGGCAGATTTACGGGTACTTTGCACGTTGCGACATCACTACTGCGATCTCGTCGGAGTCAAATCGAAAGTGACGCACATCCGGCGCCGGTAACGATGTCGCAACGTGTAAAGCCTAGAAGCACCGAGAAACGATTGAAAAAGCGTCAAAAAACGGTGATCTGTGTAGTGTCGGTCATTTCCATAATTTTGCTGCAGTGACAGGTACGATGTTGTTCCTCGCTCCTGCGGCAGCGCACATCGCTGTGTGTGAAGCCGCAGGAGCGAGGGACATCTCCTACCTGCGTCCCGGCTGCAATGAGGAAGGAAGGAGGTGGAATGTTTACGTCCCACTCATCTCCGCTTCTTTTGGCCGCCTGCCATGTGATGTCGCTGTGACGCCGCACGACCCGCCCCCTTAGGAAGCAGGCGGGTCACCGGCCAGAGCGACGTCGCAGGGCAGGTAAGTGCATGTGAAGCTGCTGTAGCGATAATGTTCACTACGGCAGCTATCACAAGATATCGCATCTGCGACGGGGGCGGGGACTATCGCGCTCGGCATCGCTACAATCGGCTAGCGATATCGCAGTGTGCACATTTGATTGCTGTACACTTTTTTTGGGTGCCCGATGAATGGGTTTTGAAAACTTTAACTACAGCACGACCTATACAGCAGATCTGCGGTGTCTGGCCCGGGCGGTCAGATAATACGAGCGCCACGTGTTGGGACTTATGTCTTGTACCATTTCTCTAGCTGATCTGGTTTCTCTTTTTTTTCAGATATGGAGTGTGGCCAAGCAAGGCTATGTGACGTCAGGTAAATCAATTGTATCAGAGAATATAGGAATCTAGACTGCTAAGAAAAGAAGTGTAAAAATGTAAACACTTAGCTCAAAAAAAGACCTGTTCACACTTGTCTGCTAAGCACCCACCGCACGGCAGACGCCAGGTGCCACTCCCAGGGCAGTCAGCAAGACTGTGGCAGCTGACCCCCAGGGCAAGGACAGACACGGGAACAAACAGACACAGTCACTAGTATAGCTGGGACCACCGGGGTAACTGAGGCAGGTGGCATGGCCAAGGAGGACAGACGGTCACTAGTTTAGCTGGGTCCACCTGGGTAACTGAGGCAGGTGGCACAGCCAGGGTGGACGGACAGTCATTAGTATAGCTGGGACAACCTGGGTAGCTGAGGCATATGGCATGGCCCAGGTGGTTGGACACAGTCACTAGTATAGCTCGGACCACCAGGGTAACTAAGACAGATGGCACTGCCAGGGAGGATGGACTCCGGGTACTGATGGGTCCGGGAAACAGGCAAAGGACACTGTAAGGGGGACACACAGCAGAGAAGGGGACCTGACAACTAGCTGGCTAGGCAACAAACCACTAATCAAGTTGATCAGGCACCTCCCCTACTAGGAGAGTGCCTTACGTGCCCAGTGCCTCTCAGCTTTAGGCTCAGAGGCACTTCCAGGAAATTATGGACTGGCCCTTTAAGAGAAGGGCAACAGTGCATACACACACCCTAGGAGCACTCACGGAGGGCCTGTACGACGTGCACAGGTCCTGGAAAAGAAAAGCAGAGAACACCCATGTGGAGAACTGCGGAGAAGCCACTACCGGGCTTGCCACAGCAGTGAGTGAGTGGGAATCCCTGCAGGGAGGAGGGCAAGCAGTGCAGGGATGCCGATGCTATACATTAGCAGATTCCTGCCAACCCATAAAATTGAAGGCTTATCAGCCGGGTTGAGGCATTTAGGTAGCGACCCAGCAGAGATACGCCTTGACGCCGGCTGCTGGGCTCACATAAAACTGACCTTTATTATGCGCTCTTTGTCTCAGTTTTTATATTTATTTCCTTAGCAGTAATGCATGTCCAGATTCCTATATTCCATGTTTGCGTACCCTAGCGTCTCTGAGTGCAGCTGTTTATTTTTTGGAGTATATTTCATGTTCAGTTTGCACTTGTTCACATTTGTTAGGAAGAGAGGTCAATTTTATCATGATTAGCTGATTGAAGTTTTCATGGGGCTCTGGCCCCTCGGTGGAAGGGCCCTATTCGATCATGCCTCGTTCTGGGTGATCGCGCTGCCTTATCTTGGAGTGGTTTCACCCAGAACACCGCCAGTAATAGTTCCTGCTCTGTAATGTACGCTTCTGGTTTTTGTGAGTTGCTCTGATCTAGTCCCGTTACCTTACGTCCCATTCTCTGACCTCCGTCCCTCCCCTATTGTCTGTACTCGCTGTCTCCCTGACCCTCGACCTGCTTTGTGACCCCAGCCCCGCTCTCTCCTCTGTACCTTTGTGTCCTCTCGGCTTCTGACCCCGGCTTGTTCTCTGACCATGGCTCTGCTCCCCTTCTTTACCGGACGCTCCTTCCTGGCTTACCGACCAACAGCTTGCACATGACCTCAGCTTCTGTTGCTTCTCTGTACTGACGTGACCTCCCGGCTTCTGACACTCGGCTTGATCGACTGCTCTGCAGACTGTCCCTGCCTTGGTACTAGTGACCCCTAGCGGGCAAGCGCCTCACTACACCTAGGAACTCTACACCATTCCAGTCTACCTGTGCCCGCTGTTGGTGAGCGTTACATATGAGCAGCTATTGGACTGCAAAGGGTCCAGGTATTTTACTAGCACGGGGACCCTCTGTGTCCGCAAGATAACCATATAAATTGCACTGTCAATCTCTGAAAGAATAAATTAAGTGGTGTGCCATTCTGGACACCGATCCTGACCCCCTCCTGACATGAGAAGATTAGTATAGGCAGTATTAGGTACATAAAACAAAGTATACAGTGTGTCCATCCATATTCTGTCTACCACCATTAACTTGAGAAAAGCGGCAGCTATAGGCATAGAAGTGGTGTCTAGGTATAGTAAAGTAGCCATGCGCTATGCAATGAAACCACCTATAGCGCCACCTGGTGGAAAACAACAGAGTTAGCATTTTTATCTTGAAAACGGAACGAAAGAGAGAAAAAAAGTGAATTACAAAGTTGTAGGGCATCATCAATTCAATACGAATCCACACCTTGCATGCAGAAATGCTATGATAAGAACGTGTAAAACTCACAAGGCTGCGGACGTGAAGCGATACCTCATGGAGACCTTCCTACAAGTCATTGGGTATGGTGGCTGTGTGGAGTGGCCTCCACGCTCACCTGACCTGACCCCCATTGGACTTCTTTCTGTGAGGTTACATCACACAGCAGGTGTATGCGACCCCTCCACCACCATTGCAGGACCTACGACGACGTATCACAGCTGCTTGTGCAAACATGTCACCTACCATATTGCACAACGTGCAGCAGGATACAGTATGCTGTCCAGAGTCCAGATGTGCATTGCAGCTGACGGTGGCCACTCCGAGCATCAAAGTTAAATGAGCGCCATATGCGTGACCAGCATTCGATGTTTTGGGGGGTCATGGGTTTCATATCATAGCATTTCTGTATGCAAGGTGTCGATTCGTATTGAATTGATGATGCCCTACAACTTTGTAATTCACTTTTTTTTTCTCTCTCTCGTTCCGTTTTCGAGATAAAAATGCAAACTCCATTATAAGTGGTTTCATTGCGTAGCACATGGCTACTTTACTATACCTAGACACCACTTCTATGCCTATAGCTGCCGCCGCTCTCAAGTTAATGGCGGTGGACAGGATATGGGTGGACACACTGTATTGTGCAAGTTCAAGGCCTTTAGAGGACTTTAAAAATAAAATAAAAAAAAAATACTTTTGGAAAAACTTAAGGACAAAAAAACCCCCAAAAATTGACCATAGCAGATAAATGTTCTAGATAATCCCTTTATATCCTTTTCTTACGAGCTTTCTGCACAATTTGAGCTCTTTATTTTACTTGCCCTTCTTCAGGTCTGCACAAGGATGTGATGGAGAATTGGCCTACGAGCCCAGAAAGAGCGGAAAGGAAAGCTCAACGTCAGAAACATGGGCTCCTCGAATCTGGGGCAGCAGATCCTCCTCACATGCAATCTCACTGCCTAGGCGGCTGCAAGAAATCTGAAACTTTACTGAAGAAGCTAAAAGAGATAGAGAAGGTGAGGTCGGAAAACACCAAGGACAGTGATATAGTAACATGGCCGTGTATCTTAAGCTGGGTTTACACACTGAGACTTTCTAGCGATCCAACCTGCGATCTCAACCTAGCCGGGATCGCTACAAAGTCTCTGGTGAGCTGTCAAACAGGCAGACCTGGCCAACGACCTAACAGCGATCCGGACCTGCAGAACGACTAGCTGGTCGTTGGGGACGTGTCAAAAAAGCAGGTGAACTTCACCCGACTTCATTTAATGCCGCGCGGCTCTGTGTGCCGTGTAAATAAATAAATAATTAAAAAATCCAGCGTGCGTTCCCCCCCTATTTTAATACCAGCCAGATAAAGCCATACGGCTGCAGGCAGGTATTCTCAGGATGGGGAGCCCCACGTTATGGGGAGCCCCCCAGCCTAACAATATCAGCCAGCAGACGCCCAGAATTGCCGCATACATTAGATGCGACAGATCTGGGACTGTACCCGGCTCTTCCCGATTTGCCCTGGTGCGTTGGCAAATCGGGGTAATAAGGAGTTATTGGCAGCCCATAGCTGCCAATAAGTCCTAGATTAATCATGTCAGGCGTCTCCCCGAGACACCCTCCATGATTAATCTGTAAGTGACAGTAAATAAACACACACACACACACACCCGAAAAAATCCTTTATTAGAAATTAAAAACACAAACACATTCCCTCAAAACCAATTTATTACCCACAACAAAGCCCTCCTTGTCCGGCGTACTCCACGGTCCTCCAGCGTCACATCCAGCTCTGCTGCATGCAGGTGACAGGAGCAGCAGAAGACACAGCCGCTCCTGTCACCTGCACGCAGCTAATGAAGAAAGCCGTGTGATCGGCTGAGCTGTCACTGAGGTTACCTGGATCCAGCGGTGGATGCAGCGGTGGCCGCGGGTAACCTCAGTGACAGTTCAGCTGATCGTGTTACTCACCTCATTTGCTGGTGATTTCCCCCCCTCTCTCATACTCACCGATCACCGGCGCTGCACGGCGTTCACACTGCTCCGGCGGCTTTTCCTTTTTTGAAAAAGCCGGCCGCTCATTAAACAATCTCGTATTCCCTGCTTTCCCCGCCCACCGGCAAATGTGATTGGTTGCAGTGAGACACGCCCACACGCTGAGTGACAGCTGTGTCACTGCACCCAATCACAGCAGCCGGTGGGCGTGTCTATACTGTGCAGTAAAATAAATAAATAAAAAATCCGGCGTGCGGTTCCCCCTATTTTAATACCAGCCAGATAAAGCCATACGGCTGCAGGCTGGTATTCTCAGGATGGGGAGCCCCACGTTATGGGGAGCCCCCCCAGCCTAACTATCAGTCAGCAGCCGCCCAGAATTGCCGCATACATTAGATGCGACAGTTCTGGGACTGTACCCGGCTCTTCACGATTTGCCCTGGTGCGTTGGCAAATCGGGGTAATAAGGAGTTATTGGCAGCCCATAGCTGCCAATAAGTCCTAGATTAATCATGTCAGGCGTCTCCCCGAGACACCCTCCATGATTAATCTGTAAGTGACAGTAAATAAACACACACACACCCGAAAAAATCCTTTTATTAGAAATTAAAAACACAAACACATTCCCTCATTACCAATTTATTACCCACAACAAAGCCCTCCTTGTCCGGCGTAATCCACGGTCCTCCAGCGTCGCATCCAGCTCTGCTGCATGCAGGTGACAGGAGCAGCAGAAGACACAGCCGCTCCTGTCACCTGCACGCAGCTAATGAAGAGAGCCGTGTGATCGGCTGAGCTGTCACTGAGGTTACCTGGATCCAGCGGTGGATCCAGCGGTGGCCGCGGGTAACCTCAGTGACAGCTCAGCTGATCGCGCTACTCACCTCATTTGCTGCGTGGAGCTGACCGGAGCGGCGGTGAGTAGCGCGATCAGCTGAGCTGTCACTGAGGTTACCCGCGGCCACCGCTGGATCCAGGTAACCTCAGTGACAGCTCAGCCGATCACACGGCTCTCTTCATTAGCTGCGTGCAGGTGACAGGAGTGGCTGTGTCTTCTGCTGCTCCTGTCACCTGCATGCAGCAGAGCTGGATGCGACGCTGGAGGACCGTGGATTACGCCGGACAAGGAGGGCTTTGTTGTGGGTAATAAATTGGTAATGAGGGAATTTGTTAGTGTTTTTTATTTCTAATAAAGGATTTTTCGGGTGTGTGTTTTTTAACTGTAATTTACAGATTAATCATGGAAGGTATCTTGGGGAGACGCCTGACATGATTAATCTAGGACTTATTGGCAGCTATGGGCTGCCAATAACTCCTTATTACCCCGATTTGCCAACGCACCAGGGCAAATCGTGAAGAGCCGGGTACAGTCCCAGAACTGTCGCATCTAATGTATGCGGCAATTCTGGGCGGCTGCTGGCTGATATTGTTAGGCTGGGGGGGCTCCCCATAACGTGGAGCTCCCCATCCTGAGAATACCAGCCTTTAGCCGTATGGCTTTATCTGGCTGGTATTGAAATTGGGGGGGACCTCACGCCGGATTTTTTAATTATTTATTTATTTATTTTACTGCACAGTATAGACACGCCCACCGGCTGCTGTGATTAGGTGCAGTGACACAGCTGTCACTCAGCGTGTGGGCGTGTCTCACTGCAACCAATCATATTTGCCGGTGGGCGGGGAAAAGCAGGGAATACGAGATTGTTTAATGAGCGGCCGGCTTTTTCAAAAAAGGAAAAGCTGATGGAGCAGAGTGAACGCCGTGCAGCGCCGGTGATCGGGGAATATGAGAGAGGGGGGGACACTTCAGTCACTCGGGGGATTAGCGGTCACCGGTGAATCCTTCACCGGTGACCGCTAATCAGGACGCTACACAGACAGAGCCGCGGAGTCGCTGTAAAGTCCCCTTTACACACTGAAACTTGCTAGCGATGCATGCTGCACAGCGGGAAACAAAGGACCTAGGAATGGTCCTGAACGATTTGTAGCGATCACAACTTCACAGCAGGGGCCAGGTCGCTGATAGGTTTCACACACTGCAATGTCGCTGGGGAGGTCGCTGTAACGTCACAAAACCGGTGACGTTACAGCGATGTCGTTTGCGATGTTGCAGTGCGTAAACCCAGCTTTACATCTTGGTTGTATTTTTTTTTTTTTTTTTTGCAGGAGAGGAACCGCCTTTTGCTGGAGAACACCGGGCTGCACTGCACCAACTCCCAACTGGCAGCCGAGAACGCCAACCTGCACAGCCAGCTGAGCGCCCTGCAAGACAAGGTCCAGGCCCTGAGCAAGGACTCCAAGATGAGACCGGCGGCCGTCACTCAAATCCTCGAGACCCTAAAGGCATTAAAGATACAAAGTGACACAAACCCATGACCATCGGCCACAGGAAGGACTGAACTAGTCGTGCAAAATATTCTCAATGGACGCAACTGAACTCTACTTGTACAAAGCGATACCTCCTACGTGACGAGCAACCGCGAAAACGGATCCATGTGAGTCAGAAATAGAAATCCATGTCATCTTAAAGCACCACTCCGGGTTTGGAGTAGTGCTTTAAGTGTCAGCGTCCCTGCCCCTTGTCTTATACTTACTCTCCGCCGTCTGCATCGGCTTCCAGCGTCGCTCCGGTCAGTCTTCTGTAACCTGTTGACAGCTCCAATATTTCCTGGAGCTGGAGGTCACAACTTGATACAAGTCTATGGGAGCCTCATTCTGGCTCTTATAGACTTGCATTGAGACTTTGTGACATAATTTCTGACCAAACGTTATGGGCACAAGATGGCGCTGGAGGATCAGAGCGACGCCGAAAAAGGATGAAAACTGTGGAGGGCGAATATAAGACAGGGGGCAGGGGACTTTCAACTAAAAAACCCAAAACACGGGAGTAGTGCATTAAAGGGACTATGTCATAGGTAATTTTCTTATCAGGTTTTTGTTTTTTAAAAATAATTTTCACTAAAAGATAATGAAAATAAAATATTGGAGTTTGTACATTGACCACTCGGCTTTATGCTAAACTCACACTTTCTGTTCACTGCAAATGACTTTTCAGCAGTCTCATTATCATCATAGAAAGGATGACCGATTACACCTCTATTCATAGTGGAAAACACAGGATCCAGCATTGACAATAGGCAATGATACAGCTCACCTACTCCTTGTCCTGTACACTGACTTAAGACTTTTGTATATCGTAGATAACACAGAATCCTTCAGTCACAATGGGTGATATCACAGCTCACCTCCACCTCCACCTCCTCCTCCTGTACAATGACTGATAAGACTGCTATATAAAAAGTGGATCATAGATGATCCACCATTCACAATAGGTAATGTCATAACTCACCTACCCCTTCTCCAGTACAATGACAGATAACAGCTGTATATAAAGTAGATCACACAGCATCCACAATAGGTGATTTCACAGCTCACTTCCTCCTCAAAGATGACCGATTACCTATTGTGTATGGTGGATCATGTGTTAATCGGTCATCTTTGAGGAGGAAGTGAGCTGTGAAATCACCTATTGTGGATGCTGTGTGATCTACTTTATATACAGCTGTTATCCGTCATTGTACAGGAGGAGGAGGTGAGCTATGACATTACCTATTGTGAATGGTGGATCATGTGTTATGTCATAGCTCACCTCCTCCTCCTGTACAATGACGGATAACACCTGTATATAAAGTAGATCACACATTATCCACCATTCACAATAGGTGATATCACAGCTCACTTGCACCCCCTCTTGAACAATGACTGATAACACCTCTATATACAGTAGCTAACAGGATGTACCATACACAATGGGCGATATCACAGCTCAGGTGCTCCTGAACAAATGACTGATAACACCTATTTACAGTAGATCACACAGGATCCACCATAGGTGATGTCCCAGCTCACTCCCCTCCTTCTGTACAATGACTGATAACTATATACAGTAGATCACACAGGAATCCACCATTCACAATAGGTTATGTCACAGCTCACCTCCTCCCCCTCTTCTCCTTCACAATAACCTGTATACAGTAGATCACACAGGAATCCACCATTCACAATAGGTTATGTCACAGCTCACCTCCTCCCCCTCTTCTCCTTCGCAATAACCTGTATACAGTAGATCACACAGGAATCCACCATTCACAATAGGTTATGTCACAGCTCACCTCCTCCCCCTCTTCTTCGCAATAACCTGTATACAGTAGATCACACAGGAATCCACCATTCACAATAGGTTATGTCACAGCTCACCTCCTCCCTCTTCTCCTTCGCAATAACCTTTCCAAGTTAGAGCACTCTCATTAAATACTTCAATACAATTCAATAGGGTCTGAGTCAGTCTATTGCTGCTAATGTCACAATGCCCAAGAGGAGGGAGAAATCTAATATGAGGACTGGTGGTCACTGAAGATTATCCAGATATCTGTATATTGCACAAAATAAAGAATTGAGAGATTATATATTAAAAAAATTTTAATACATTTTGCATTGAAACCAGATTTAACCAATAGGTAATATTCAGGTGATACATTCCCTTTAAACTTTTTGCTTATAAAAAGGAGAAAAGAGCAGAGAGCAGCTACTTGGAGTCTCTCTGGAAGACCGTGCGGGACAGGGACGGCTCAAATGTTTTCTATTGGAATTTTTTTTTTCCTTTTTTTAACACTTATTGGCAATTGGTGAGCACAAATGGACTCCAACATTGGAGACGATCTTCAGAAGCTTCCACTTCATTTCTCTTTCAGATGTAAATTAAGGATGGCCATGGTTCTGTACTAAAAAAATTCTAAAACACTGAAGAAAAGTGGAATGGTGCAATAACTTAGGTGAAGTATTTGTAGTAATGTTACGGGTAGGCTGCTTCACACATCAGTTTTTTTGTATCAGGCTAAATCCAGCTCAAAAATCTATGCAACGGATGTGACGAAAAAAACGGATCCGTTGCACAAGTTTTTCCATGCGGCCCGTCCGTTTTGACAGATCCGGTTTGATACTGAGCATATGCGCAGTACAAAAAAAAAAGAGAATTTTGTTAGTTACTTACCGTAAATTCTTTTTCTTATAGTTCCGACATGGGAGACCCAGACATTGGGTGTATAGCTTCTGCCTCCGGAGGACACACAAAGTACTACACTAAAAGTGTAGCTCCTCCCTCCGAGCATATACACCCCCTGGATGACAAATCTAACCAGTTTAGTGCAAAAGCTGAAGGAGGACATCCACCCATAAGTAGAGAGAGTAAAACCCGGAATAACCAGAACCTCTGTCTACAACAACAGCCGGTGAAAACACACGGAACAAGAACTGCCAACAGGCAACAGGGAGGGTGCTGGGTCTCCCATGTCGGAACTATAAGAAAAAGAATTTACGGTAAGTAACAAAATTCTCTTTTTCTTCATCGTTCCTTTGGGAGACCCAGACCATGGGACGTCTCAAAGCAGCCCATGGGTGGGAATAAACAGAAACTGAGAAGTAGGTAAAACCTAACTTCACAAATGGGCGACAGCCGCCTGAAGGATGCATCTGCCGAAGCTCGCATCTGCCGAAGCATGAGCATGCACTTGGTAGTGCTTCGAAAAGGTGTGCAGACTAGACCAAGTGGCAGCCTGACAAACCTGCTGAGCCGTAGCCTGGTGCCTGAAAGCCCAGGAGGCACCGACAGCTCTGGTCGAGTGCGCCTTAATCCCTGGCAGTGGGGGCACCTGAGAACATTGGTAGGCATCGGATATGGCCGACCTAATCCAACGAGCTAGGGTCGGTTTAGAAGCCGAGAGACCCTTGCGCTGACCCGTGGTTAGCACAAAAAGAGAGGTGGTGCGTGACACATAGATCCGGAGCGCCCGCACCAAATCCAAAGTATGCAACGCTTTCTCAAAGCGATGCACAGGGGCCGGACAAAGGGAAGGCAATGAAATGTCCTGGTTAAGGTGGAAAGGAGACACCACCTTAGGGAGAAAGTCCGGAGTCGGACGGAGAACCACCTTGTCTTGGTGAAAAACCAAAAAGGGTGACTCCGAAGAGAGCGCAGCCAAATCAGAGACTCTCCTGAGAGAAGTTATGGCCACCAGAAAGACCACTTTCTGTGAAAGTCGGAACAAAGGAACCTCCCTAAGAGGCTCAAAGGGGGGTTTCTGTAAGGCCGTGAGGACCAGATTAAGGTCCCAGGGAGCCAAAGGCCGCCGGTCAGGAGGAATGATGTGAGATGCGCCCTGTATGAAGGTGCGCACCTGGGCCAGTCGGGCGATACGCCGCTGGAACAACACTGACAGAGCCGAGACCTGTCCCTTGAGGGAATTGAGGGATAGTCCTAGCTGCAGGCCGGACTGTAGAAAGGACAGGATGGTCGGCAAAGAAAACGGCCAAGGAGCATGGCCGGAAGAGCGACACCAGGACAGGAAAATCCTCCAAGTCCTGTGGTAAATCCTGGCCGAGGAAGACTTCCGAGCCTGAGTCATAGTGGAGATGACCTCGGAAGGAATGCCTGAAGCCGTCAGGATCCAGGACTCAAGAGCCACGCCGTCAATCTGAGAGCCGCAGAATTCTGGCGGAAAAACGGACCTTGAGAGAGAAGGTCTGGGCGGTCCGGGAGATGCCACGGCATTTCTACGGACAGACGGAGCAGGTCTGGGTACCAAGCTCGCATGGGCCAGTCTGGAGCAATGATTATAACCCGACGGCCCTCCATTCTGATCTTGCGCAGGACTCTGGGTAAGAGAGCTAGAGGGGGAAACACGTAGGCCAGACGGAACTGGGACCAATCTTGAACCAGCGCGTCCGCTGCCAAGGCCGGAGGATCGTGGGAGCGAGCCACGTAAACCGGGACCTTGTTGTTGTGCCGGGATGCCATTAGATCCACTTCCGGAGTGCCCCACTTGCGGCAGATTGACCGGAACACTGCCGGATGCAGGGCCCACTCGCCGCTGTCCACGGTTTGACGGCTGAGATAATCTGCCTCCCAGTTTTCTACGCCTGGGATGTGGACTGCGGATATGGTGGACTTGGAGTCCTCTGTCCACTGAAGGATGCGTTGAACCTCCAACATCGCCAGGCGGCTGCGAGTCCCACCCTGGTGATTGATGTAGGCAACTGCTGTCACGTTGTCCGACTGGACTCGAATGTGCTTGCCCGCCAACAGATGGTGAAAGGCTACGAGAGCTAGAAGCACAGCTCTGATTTCCAGCACATTGATCGAGAGGGCTGATTCGGACGGAGTCCAAGTGCCCTGTGCTCGGTGGTGGAGAAATACTGCTCCCCAGCCGGAGAGACTGGCGTCCGTGGTGAGGACCACCCAGGACGGAGTCAGGAAGGAGCGTCCCTGAGACAGAGAGAGGGGCCGAAGCCACCACTGGACAGAGCTCCTGGTCTGTGGCGACAGAGCCACTAGCCTGTGCAAGGAAGAGGTCCGCTTGTCCCAAAAGCGGAGAATGTCCAGCTGCAGAGGACGCAGATGGAACTGGGCAAAGGGAACCGCTTCCATTGACGCCACCATCTGACCCAGCACCTGCATGAGGTGCCTGATGGAATGACGGCGGGGCTTCAACAGAGAACGCACCGCCAGATGAAGGGACTGCTGTTTGACTAAGGGCAGCTTCACAAGTGCCGGCAGAGTCTCGAATTGCATCCCTAGGTACGTAAGTTTCTGGGTCGGGGTCAGAGTGGACTTGGGCAGATTGACAAGCCACCCGAAATGAACAAGCGTGGCGAGAGTGAGCGAGACACTTCGCTGACAGTTTGCACTGGATGAGGCCTTGACTAGAAGGTCGTCCAGGTAAGGGATTACTGCCAACCCCTGGAGATGCAGGACCGCAACCACTGCTGCCATGACCTTGGTGAAAACACGAGGGGCCGTGGCTAACCCGAAGGGGAGAGCCACGAATTGGAAATGTTCCTCTCCGATTGCAAAACGTAGCCAACGCTGGTGTGAAACTGCAATTGGCACATGCAGATAGGCATCTCTGATGTCGATGGATGCTAGAAAATCTCCTTGGGTCATTGAGGCAATGACCGATCGCAGAGATTCCATGCGAAAGTGCCGCATCTGAACATGCTTGTTGAGAAGCTTGAGATCCAGGATGGGCCGGAAGGAACCGTCCTTCTTGGGGACTAGGAAGAGGTTTGAGTAGAAACCTCTGAACCGTTCCCGGGCGGGAACCGGAACAATTACTCCGTTGGCCTGCAAGGATGCCACGGCCTGTGAGAAGGCGGCGGCTTTGGAGCAGGGGTGAGTCGACATAAAAAATCTGTTTGGCGGGCTGGAAGAAAATTCTATCCTGTAGCCGTGGGAGATGATATCCCGCACCCACTGATCGGAGACGTGTTGAAACCACACGTCGCCAAAGTGGGAGAGCCTGCCACCGACCAAGGACGTTGCTGGCGCAGCCAGATAGTCAAGAGGAGGCTGCCTTAGTGGCAGCGGCTCCTCCGTTCTTCTGAGGACGCGGCTTCGCGCGCCAGCTGGGTTTTCGATCCTTGGCTGAGTTGGTGGACGAAGCTGAGGGCTTAGAGGATGACCAGTTAGAGGAACGAAAGGAACGAAACCTTGACTGGTTCCTGCCCTGGACAGGTTTCCTGGTTTTAGTTTGTGGCAAGGAAGTACTCTTCCCGCCAGTAGCTTCCTTAATAATTTCATCCAGTTGTTCACCGAACAGCCTGGACCCAGCAAAGGGGAGCCCAGCAAGATACTTCTTGGAAGAAGCGTCTGCTTTCCACTCTCGAAGCCACAAGATCCTGCGGATCGCGAGGGAATTAGCGGAAGCCACCGCCGTGCGGTGAGAAGCCTCCAGAATGGCAGACATGGCATAGGATGAAAAAGCCGAAGCCTGGGAAGTTAAGGCAACCATCTCGGGTATAGAGTCCCTGGCGAGGGAATGTATCTCCGCCAGAGAAGCAGAGACTGCCTTAAGAGCCCACACTGCTGCAAAGGACGGGGAGAACGAGGCTCCTGCCGCCTCATATACAGATTTGGCCAGAAGGTCAACCTGGCGGTCAGTGGGATCCTTAAGAGAGGTGCCATCGGCCACAGATACGACTGTCCGGGCTGAGATTCTAGACACCGGAGGGTCTACCTTTGGTGAGTGAGCCCACTCCTTGACCACTTCTGGTGGAAAAGGAAAACGGTCATCAGAACTACGCTTTGGGAAGAGTTTGTCAGGACAGGCCCTGGGCTTGGTAACAGTGGCCTGAAAACTGGAGTGGTTAAAAAATATACTCCTTGCTCTCTTAGGTGAGGTAAACTGGTGCTTTTCTACCAGAGAGGCTTGTTCCTCTGACACTGGTGGATTGAGGTTCAGTACGGAGTTAATGGATGCAATCAAGTCACTAACATCCGCATCACCCTCAGATAAATCAATGGGGTACATAGAGGTAGCGTCTGAGCCCACAGTAAAAGTATCCTCCTCGCCCTGCAATTCAGCTCGTGAATCAGAGCCGTGGGACGAGGAAGAAGAGTCCCTGCGTCTCCGTTTAGGAGGACGGGGTCCTAAAACATGCTCTGTTAGCTCTGCGGAGCGAGTCGGAGCAGCAGAGGCGCCCTGAGAAGGGGGCTGATGCATGGTCAGCAGAGTCCGGGACAGCTGTCCCATGGAGTCGGCAAAGGACTGGGAGATAGCTCTAGAAAACGATGCTACCCAAGCCGGGGGTTCAGCCACCGGGGCCGGAGCAGCCGGAGGGACCCCTGAGGAGGCTCCAGGCTGAGGCACCACCATGTTAGAGCAGGCATCACAATGTGGATATGTGCTCGGTTCAGGCAGAATGAGCTGACATGCAGTGCATCTAGAGTACAGCCTTGCAGCCTTGCTCCTAGAGAGAGACATGCTGCTGAGGTGGAGGCTCTGCAGTAAAGAATACACTCCTTTAGAATGACCCCCAAAGAGTGTATAATAAAGCCCACAACCAGAGGTTGTGGCTTACCAGACCGGTTTTTGTGTGCCCTCCGGATTCCACAGCTCGGACCCCCAGTAGATGCAGAAGTTGCAGCAGCCAGCGCCGATCAGTGTGTGAACGCTGATAAAATGGCGCCGGAGTGAGGAGGGGGGGCGGGGTTTAGCCCAAGAGCGGGAACCGGAGGGCCAAGGAGAGATACAGGGGAGGGAAACATCTCCTCAGAGAGGAGTGTCCTCCCCTCTGCTGAACGGCCAGTGGGCGGCGCCGCACTGTTCCCCTGCATGACTGACATGCAGGGGCACTGAAAACGAAACTAGGCCGCATCTGAAGCCGGGGCAAGGATTTTTCCATGCGGCCGACGAGCAGGCACCCTCGGCGCGGTTCTCAGGGAAAAACCAGAGAACCGGCCGGAAATCACAGCAAAGTGACAAAACACACTCTCCCCACAATAAATATACCCGGGACCCCTGAATAATGTCTCAATACTTAGCTTATGAGACGCAGGGCCAGGACCCTGGGGGGGGGGGGGGGTAAACGCTCCGTCCGGCAGGATCCTGACAGGGCTGCGGATGGAGACCGGTCTCCTGCAAAGCAGAGAGAACCGTGATGGCTCCCACTTCAAGCCAGAGCCTCAGGGGATGGTGAAGGAGCGCGGCATGTGAAGGCTCCAGCCTTGTAAAGTCAACCTTAACAGCACCGCCGACACAGTGGGGTGAGAAGGGACATGCCGGGAGTCTAGCTGGACCCGCTTTTCTTCCAAATCTTTGAAATCAAAAATCTTAAAAATCAAAAATCAGAGAATGCATGTGTGTGTGTGTGTGACCTCCTGAACACAAAGCATTGAACTGGTTAGATTTGTCATCCAGGGGGTGTATATGCTCGGAGGGAGGAGCTACACTTTTAGTGTAGTACTTTGTGTGTCCTCTGGAGGCAGAAGCTAAACACCCCATGGTCTGGGTCTCCCATAAGGAACGATGAAGAAAAACGCATCCGGCTGCTGGATGCGGTATTTTGCTGCAGGACGCCACATCCGGCGTCCATAGGCTTGCATTGTAAATCGCGCCGGATTCGGCGCGATGTGCTTTTTCGCCGCAGACAAAACGCTGCAAGCAACCTTCCATCCGGCCGCCGCATTGGCTAAATATGCCGCCTTCGGCAAAAAAACCGGATGCAACGCAAGGCCATGCAGCACAATCCGGCGCTAATACAAGTCTGAGGAAAAATGCATCCGGCGGCAAAACCCCCCCCCCCCCCAAAAAAAACGGATGCGTTTTTTCTGCAAAGCGCCAGATTGTGCCTGATTGCAAAAGACTGATGTGTGAAAGCAGCCTAAAGTTGGTGTCACACTAAGCGACAGCGACAACGACGTCGCTGTTACGTCACCATTTTCGGTGACGTAACAGCGACCTTGTAAGTCGCTGTTATGATCGCTGCTTAGCTGTCAAACACAGCAGAAGCAGCGATCATAACGTCGCTGTGCTACATGTGCAGAGAGCAGGGAGCCGCGCTTAGCGCTGGCTCCTTGCTCTCCTAGGTACAGTACACATCGGGTTAATTAACCCGATGTGTGCTGCAGCTACATGTCACAGTGCAGAGAGCAGGGAGCCGCGCGCACTGCTTAGCGCTGGCTCCTTGCTCTCCTTGCTACAGTATACATCGGGTTAATTACCCGATGCATACTGCAGCCACATGTCACAGTGCAGGAGCCGGCACTGGCAGCAAGAGCGGAGGCTGGTAACCAGCGTAAATATCGGGTAACCAGGGAAAGGTCTTCCCTTGGTTACCCGATGTTTACGCTGGTTACAGCTTACCGCAGCTGCCAGTGCCGGCTCCTGATCGCTTCATTTCGTCGCTCTCCTCGCTGTCACACACAGCGATGTGTGTGTCACAGCGGGAGAGTGACGACCAAAAAATGAAGCTGGACATTCAGCAACGACCGGCGACCTCACAGCAGGGGCCAGGTCGTTGCTGGATGTCACACACAGCGACAGCGACGGGACGTCGCTGCAACGTCACAGAAAATGGTGACGTAGCAGCGACGTCGTTGTCGTCGTCGTTATGTGTGACACCAGCTTAAGACAAAAAAAAAAAAAAATACTTGAGTTTTGTATTTTATAAATGTTTGCTCTGTGTTTACTGTACAGAAAAGTTAGTTATAAGTTTCAAACAACAAGTGCAAAAGCTGGCATCTTAAAAAAAAAAAAAAATAAAAAAAAAATGTAAAATGCAATTACCTTGTATACTATAAACAGAAAAGAAAAAAAAAAAGTTTCACAGCTGGGTGAGATCTCATTCTAAACCCTACATATAAGTACAGCAAAAAGCAATATCAAGAGCAGCTCCCTCTCTGATATAAAGGAAAATCATCATCAATGTGATAATACTGTGCTGGTTCACCTACTGAACACTGAAAAAACACAAGACGCACACAGTCTCTTACCTATGGTAGCGCATCGTTATATGCAATCTGTACCACAGGCCAAGGAAGGGCGATAATGACATTTACAAATTCAGAATGCTTGCACTTTTCACACTGGCCAATTTATACTATATATTAAAATTGTTATCAGTCATACTGGGAGGAGGTGAGCTGTGAAATCACCTATTGTGAATGCTGGATTCTGTGTTATCAGGTGTATATAGAGGTGTGGTCATTGTACAGGAGGAGGAGGTGAGCTGTGACATCACCTATTGCAGATGGTGGATCCTGTGGAATCTATTGTAAATAGGTGTTATCCGTCATTGTTCAGGAGCAGCTGAGCTGTGATATCGCCCATTGTGTATGGTGCATCCTGTGAGCTACTGTATATAGAGGTGTTATCAGTCATTGTACAGGTGAAGGTGAGCTGTGACATCACCTATAGCATGGTGACTGGTGGATCTTGTATTATCAGCCATTGTACAGGAGGTGGTGAGCTGTGAAATCACCCATGGCGACTGGTGGATCCTGTGTTATCAGCTGTATATAGAGGTGTGGTCATTGTACAGGAGGAGGAGGCGAGCTGTGACATCACCTACTGCGCATGGTGGATCCTGTTGCATGTATTGTATATAAAGTCATTACTCCGTAACATGGACAATTAAAAAATAAATTAAAAAGTTACTTTTTACATAAAGGCCTGATTTACAGAATAAGTGATTTTCTGGTGACACTTGGAAACACTTTTCATGAACGATAAAACAGTATAATTATATATTATATATATATATATATAATAAAAAAAAAAAACACAACAACAAAACATAAGATAAGAGAAAGCAGAATTCCAGAGTTTTATTCACTTTTCCATTATTTATCAATGCAAACAAATATACATAAAATATCAATTTTATTTTATACAGGTTCAAGTAGGAACTGATAATATATAGATGCGTGTATACTATATACACACACGCTTTGTTTTAAGCTAAATAAAAGACAAAATTCCTCGCCGCCAACACCACTGGCTGCAGTAATGCTTTCACAGAGACCTGTGACAACTGCATGCAGTCACTGGTTGCAGAAATGGCTGACTACAGCCAGTGATTAGCTGCAGCGGTCACATGGCCCTATGATGGAACATCATTGATGTGGCCAGAAGTAGAGAGTGGCAGCATCCGGGCATCTGATGTCAGTATTCTGGGGTTTTATTTTTTATTTTAGGAAAAAAAAAAAATATATATTTTTTTTTTATTTCTGCATTGTACCGATCCTCTGTTGTTCTTACTGGCAATATATTACTGATCTGACAGATAAGCGTTACTATGCCCCTTCTCAATCACTGCCGATAGTGTGTAAGCCTCCAACTGAGAAAGGGAATGATGAAGCCCAGTGCTCAATACAGTCATACGTTTCCAGGAGGAATAACAGAGGAACTGCACAATGATTGGAAATAGAAGTATTTACAAAAAGGTCATCTGCAGCCCTGACCTATTACCATCTCTGCCTTTCATGGCTATGAGACGTGAACAACTGCTTATAGGGCCCGGCCACCAGAGGCAGGGGAGCTAAAAAAAAAAAATCCCCCAGAAATACAGCCCAAAAATGTTTTTATTTATTTATTCAAACAACACAGTAAAGTCAGCGGCGCTGTTTTTTGGAACGCCAAAGTTGGCTGTGTAAGGTAAACATGGGAGTAACCCTTTAATGCATGATTGTTTAATGAAATTAGGTCTTTTAATATTAAAAAAAAAAAAATGCATTCTATATTACAAATTTATATAATGACCATTTATTTGTCATGGATTAAACTAAAGCCGTGAATCCGTTGTTACACTTCATTCATTGCAGTTTTATTCTCCCTGCGTATTAGAGCTTCTTTCACGAAGAGCTTCCATTTTAAAGTTAAAACAAATAAATAAAATTTACAGGTTTTGCTATAATCGCACAAAGCATAATAAAAATAGAAGAGAATTAATGTATTTTACCAGCTTTTTAAGGGTATCAAAACTGGAGTAATTGATCCTAAAAAGAGGGGGGAGGGGGGACGGTGCAAAGCTACACAGTAGAGCAATTCAGGAATGCAGATATCCAGTGGAGAAAGATTCGGCTTCAAACTGGTGTAGAGTGCATGACCGAAAACACGGGGACTTCTGATCATATGCAATGACCCGGAGCCCGGCGTCCAGAGGCGGTGCAAAGGACACAGATACGCGCATCACTGCTGATGATGACGCTGGGCAATGAATAGCATGTTAACAATAGCCACAGGGGTGTGCTAACATGCTAAGAGGGCAAAATGAGTGCAGGAAGGATAGCCCTTGCCACTAGTCCTCACGCTCATTAGCATATCATAAAGGATCTATAGAAATACTTTTTCTAAAGATCTCTTTATCTATGCTAGTGTATACAGGGACGGTCAGGCAGGGATTAGCAATATGCACCCAGAACGGCTCGTGGATCTGTGTACATATTGCATCCGACAGGTTCACATTAACTAGAGCTATTTAGTGAGGGGACGTCACACATTAGATCATCACTACCGGTTACCCTATAAGTCCGGTGTCCCGCTTGCGATTGCCTCGCGTATATCTCCTGCGAGTTTCACGGTGCATCACGGACTCACACTCTGCTCACAGGAGCGGGTCTATGCAGTCGACCGAGTGTGAGTCTGTGAGGGGTGATGCACCGTGAAACTTGCGCGGTAATCGCAAGTGGGACACGGGCCTAAATCACCTTATAGCGTTACCCTGCACAATATACGAGGGATGTTCTGTGCATCCATAGATGGCCGCTATAGCCGGAGATTATACACACAATTTGGCGATAAACAGGCACTAAATAGATAATGTGAAGGGTATGTTTGTATCAGGCTCATTTCTTTTTTCTCTTATTTCTTTTGCCCCACCGTTGCTGTCCTCCTCCCCCGCCTTCCCTTCTCTTCTCCCACATAGGCATTGGTGCCTCAATTTCATTCGGTCGCCCTCCTCGGTCAGGTACACTGCCGCTCATCAGTACCTGTAAATCATAGATCAAATATAAAAGTTTTAGTATTTGTTTATTTTTATTAAGTCTAGGTTCACACCAGCATTAGGAATCGTGCAGTAAAAAGGACCCGGCTCATAATAGACAAGTAGCTAAAGAAAATGTTAATAAAATAAAATCGCCCCAATACACACGTGATCCTGTTGGCCGTAATGGCCGATTTCGACATTAGCAAATGTCCATCATTTCTTTTAGAGAAATTAACCATTATTCACGGTGACTGATGAACAAGCGTCAGAGCAGGAGGAGACTGGTGTATGTGCAATGTCTAACAGCCAGACCGCAAACTGCAAAGCTCTGCGATCTCCAACAGTCACACAAGAGCAACCACAGAAGCCCCCTCTTCTGGTGACCGGTGGGGTCCTCAGAGGTTGCCCCCCCCCCCCCAATCTAGAAGTTATCACTAATGATAGTACTGCTCTGGTATTCATCCCAAATAACGAACCTAATGCAAGTCAATGGGGAATCAATTCAATACGAATCGACACCTTGCATACAGGAATGCTATGATTAGAACGTGTAAAACTCACAAGGCTGTGGACGTGAAGCGATACCTCATGGAGACCTTCCTACAAGTCATTGGGTATGGTGGCTGTGTGGAGTGGCCTCCACGCTCACCTGACCTGACCCCATTGGACTTCTTTCTGTGAGGTCACATCAAACAACAGGTGTATGCGACCCCTCCACCAACATTGCAGGACCTACGACGACGTATCACAGATGCTTGTGCAAACGTGTCACCTACTATATTGCACATCGTGCAGCAAGATACAGTATGCTGTGCAGAGGCCAGATGTGCATTGCAGCTGACGGGGGCCACTGAGCATCAAACTTAAATGAGCGCCATATGCGTGACCAGCATTCAATGTTATAGGCGCGGGGATGGGGGGGGGGGTCATGGGTTTCATATCATAGCATTTCTGTATGCAAGGTGTCGATTCGTATTGAATTGATGATGCTCTACAACTTTGTAATTCACTTTTTTCCTCTATCTCGTTCTGTTTTCGAGATAAAAATGCTAGCTCCGTAGTTTTACACCAGGTGGCGCTATAGGAGGTTTCATTGCGTAGCGCATGGCTACTTTACTATACCTAGACACCACTTCTATGCCTATAGCTGCCGCCGTTCTCAAGTTAATGGCGGTGGACAGGATATGGGTGGACACACTGTATATTTATTTTATTATTAATTATTATTATAATTATATATATACACATACACACACATATACATACACATATCTACATACAGTGCCTACAAGTAGTATTCAACCCCCTGCAGATTTAGCAGGTTTGATAAGATGCAAATAAGTTAGAGCCTGAAAACTTCAAACAAGAGCAGGATTTATTAACAGATGCATAAATCTTACAAACCAACAAGTTATGTTGCTCAGTTAAATTTTTAAGAAATTCTAAACATAAAAGTGTGGGTCAATTATTATTCAACCCCTAGGTTTAATATTTTGTGGAATAACCCTTGTTTGCAATTACAGCTAATAATCGTCTTTTATAAGACCTGATCAGACCGGCACAGGTCTCTGGAGTTATCTTGGCCCACTCCTCCATGCAGATCTTCTCCAAGTTATCTAGGTTCTTTGGGTGTCTCATGTGGACTTTAATCTTGAGCTCCTTCCACAAGTTTTCAATTGGGTTAAGGTCAGGAGACTGACTAGGCCACTGCAACACCTTGATTTTTTCCCTCTTGAACCAGGCCTTGGTTTTCTTGGCTGTGTGCTTTGGGTCGTTGTCTTGTTGGAATATGAAATGACGACCCATCTTAAGATCCTTGATGGAGGAGCGCAGGTTCTTGGCCAAAATCTCTAGGTAGGCCGTGCTATCCATCTTCCCATGGATGCGGACCAGATGGCCAGGCCCTTTGGCTGAGAAACAGCCCCACAGCATGATGCTGCCACCACCATGCTTGACTGTAGGGATGGTATTCTTGGGGTCGTATGCAGTGCCATCCAGTCTCCAAACGTCACGTGTGTGGTTGGCACCAAAGATCTCGATCTTGGTCTCATCAGACCAGAGAACCTTGAACCAGTCTGTCTCAGAGTCCTCCAAGTGATCATGAGCAAACTGTAGACGAGCCTTGACATGACGCTTTGAAAGTAAAAGGTACCTTACGGGCTCGTCTGGACCGGAGACCATTGCGGTGGAGTACGTTACTTATGGTATTGACTGAAACCAATGTCCCCACTGCCATGAGATCTTCCCGGAGCTCCTTCCTTGTTGTCCTTGGGTTAGCCTTGACTCTTCGGACAAGCCTGGCCTCGGCACGGGTGGAAACTTTCAAAGGCTGTCCAGGCCGTGGAAGGCTAACAGTAGTTCCATAAGCCTTCCACTTCCGGATGATGCTCCCAACAGTGGAGACAGGTAGGCCCAACTCCTTGGAAAGGGTTTTGTACCCCTTGCCAGCCTTGTGACCTTCCACGATCTTGTCTCTGATGGCCTTGGAATGCTCCTTTGTCTTTCCCATGTTGACCAAGTATGAGTGCTGTTCACAAGTTTGGGGAGGGTCTTAGTCAGAAAAGGCTGGAAAAAGAGATAATTAATCCAAACATGTGAAGCTCATTGTTCTTTGTGCCTGAAATACTTCTTAATACTTTAGGGGAACCAAACAGAATTCTGGTGGTTTGAGGGGTTGAATAATAAAATGACCCTCTGAATGAAGGGAATTTTGTTTACTTACCGTAAATTCCTTTTCTTCTAGCTCCTATTGGGAGACCCAGACAATTGGGTGTATAGCTTCTGCCTCCGGAGGCCACACAAAGTATTACACTTTAAAAAGTGTAACCCCTCCCCTCTGCTATACACCCTCCCGTGCATCATGGGCTCCTCAGTTTTGGTGCCAAAGCAGGAAGGAGGAAACTTATAAATTGGTCTAAGGTAAATTCAATCCGAAGGATGTTCGGAGAACTGAAACCATGAACCAAATGAACAATTCAACATGAACAACATGTGTACACAAAAGAACAACCAGCCCGAAGGGAACAGGGGCGGGTGCTGGGTCTCCCAATAGGAGCTAGAAGAAAAGGAATTTACGGTAAGTAAACAAAATTCCCTTCTTCTTTGTCGCTCCATTGGGAGACCCAGACAATTGGGATGTCCAAAAGCAATCCCTGGGTGGGTAAAGAAGGGAATTTTGTTTACTTACCGTAAATTCCTTTTCTTCTAGCTCCAATTGGGAGACCCAGACAGTGGGTGTATAGCTACTGCCTCTGGAGGCCGCACAAAGAACTACACTTAAAAGTGTAAGGCCCCTCCCCTTCTGGCTATACACCCTCCCGTAGGAGTACAGATTCCTCAGTTTTAGTACCAAAGCAAGAAGGAGGAAAGCCAATAACAGTTTCAAAAACAAATTCAATCCGATAACTAGATCGGAGAACTTAAGAAACAACGTGAACAACATGTGCACCCGAAAAAACGAAACCCTAAAAACAGATAGGGCGGGTGCTGGGTCTCCCAATTGGAGCTAGAAGAAAAGGAATTTACGGTAAGTAAACAAAATTCCCTTCTTCTTTTTCGCTCCTAATTGGGAGACCCAGACAGTGGGACGTCCAAAAGCAGTCCCTGGGTGGGTAAAAAGATACCACATGAACGGGCTGTCATACAGCCTCTTCCTACAGGTGGGCCACCGCCGCCTGAAGGACCTGTCTACCTAGGCTGGCGTCTGCCGAAGCGTAGGTATGCACTTGATAGTGTTTGGTAAACGTGTGCAGACTCGACCAGGTAGCCGCCTGGCACACTTGCTGAGCCGTAGCCTGATGCCTCAACGCCCAGGACGCACCAACGGCTCTGGTAGAATGGGCCTTCAGTCCAGATGGAATCTGAAGCCCAGCAGAACGGTATGTGTGAAGAATTGGTTCCTTGATCCACCGCGCCAGGGTGGATTTGGAAGCTTGCGATCCCTTATGCTGACCAGCGACTAGGACAAAGAGCGCATCCGAACGGCGTAGAGGCGCCGTGCGAGAAATGTAAATCCTGAGTGCTCTCACCAGGTCCAACAGATGTAAACCCTTTTCAAATTGGTGAACTGGATGCGGACACAAAGATGGCAAAGTGATATCCTGATTGAGATGAAAGGAAGAAACCACCTTGGGAGAAAA